>NC_080182.1:9464317-9611817 GCF_950295315.1 Erinaceus europaeus | reverse complement strand
AGTATTAAGTCACTGGTAAAAAAATTTTTTTTAAGTTAGTCTTGGGTGTATTGCACCAAAGTAAAAAAATCTGGAGTGGAGGGAGTTGGGCGGTGGCACAGCAGGTTAAACGCACGTGGCACGAAGTGCAAGGACCATCATAAGGATCCCACCCAGTTTGAGCCTCAGGCTCCCCACCTACAGAGGAGAACCTAGTGGGGGTTGTATTATGTGGAAATGTTATGCATGTACCAACTATTGTATTTTACTGTCAACTGTAAACCACTAATTCTCCAATAAAGAAATTAAAAAGGCAGCGGGTAGATAGCATAATGGTTATGCAAAAAACTCTCATCCCTGAGGCTCCAAAGTCCTAGGTTCAAGCCCCTGCACCACCATAAGCCAGAGCTAAACAATGCTCTGGTCAAACAAAAAACAACCAAAAAACAAGTCAGTCTGTTCTTCCTTCCTGTGACCAAGATGTAAAAACTTCATACGATTCAGAAACCCACTCTTTTTTCTCTCTGATATGTTTTTTAATTGATTTAATAATGATCAAGATGACTGTAGAATAAGAGAGTACAATTCCACATAGTTCCCACCACCAGAGTTCCATATCCCTCTAGAAGCGTGGACCCAGGATCATTATGGGGTGCAGAAGGTGGAAGGCCTGGCTTCTGTAATTGCGTCTCCACTGGACATGGGCATTATCAAGTCGAGCCATGCCTGATAAACCCACTTCTTGGCATTTAACAGTATTATATAAACTATATTGCTTCCTGCTCCTTGGATTCCCAGAATTCCTTCACCCCTGTTGTCTTTACCAGCTGGTTTTCAGCTCCTTCTCCATTCTGTAAAGTACAGGGACTCTGAATAATATATGAGAGGCATATGCATATACATTTTTTCACATGATTACAACATGTATATAACCCACCACCATCAAAGATTAGAAGATTCAACATCATAAAAAGTGATCAGTTCCTGCCAGTTGATATCTCAAACCAAATGTGGCTAGATTGTTCTTTCATGAAAATTACTGAGTTCTTTCGTAATTATAGAGGTGCGAAGAATCACCAAGAACCATTTGAATAAGATACTTAAAGCAGGAAAATTTTCTCTATCAGAAAATAAGAGTTGTTATAAAGTTCAGATAATTGAGGCACAGATCAGTAAGGTAAAAATCTTGACATTATACCTACAGAACAGAAAGACCAGAAACAAATCCATATATAGAAAGTATTTGATTTATGAGAGAGATTGTATTATAGAGGGTTAGATGAAAAAGCCTTCAGTAAATGGTGGTGAAACAATTAAATATCAATGTAGAAAACAAGATGAAATCATTCTTTGCCTCATACTAGCTACATAAATCAATTCCAGGTGGGCTTTAAGCCCAAATTTGAAAGACCAAATAACATAATCTTCCACACAAAATGTATGAGGGGCTGGGTGGTGGCACACCGGTTTTAGAACACAGTTATGCAAAGACCCCTTACACTCAATTTCTGGCTGTCTCGATCCCATAAATAAATAAAGATAATTTAAAAAATAAACAAAATAGACACATTCCCTACCCTGCTAAAGCTAACATCCCGGGAGGAACAGAAAAATGAGTAAACATAGAGAACTTTGTGGGCTCTGGTGAAGTTCATGTAAAGGGAGAGGAAGTTGAGAGCAGTGCTATTTCAGATAGGCTAGCTGAGGATTCTCAAGTCCCTGGTCCCCACCTGCAGGAGGAAAACTGGTGGAGAAGGTGGTGAAGCTGGGCTGCAGGTGTCTCTCTGTCTCGCTCCCTCTCTGTCACCTCCTTCCCTCTCGATTTCTGGATGTCTCTATCCAATAAATAAAGATAATAAAAAAATTTTAAAATATCATATATGAAGGACTATTCATTATTTTGGAGTCAGAAGTAGTAGAGGTATGCATGCCGATTAAAGAAATGAGTCAGACTGGATCTCTTGTTGTTACAAAGGGGAGTGAGGGCCCTTTAAGCGATGGTTAAGATTGTGGCAGTGTTTCAGGTGACCATTTCATGGTGCATATTTATGTTCAAATTCAGTTTTCAAGACCCAAAATTAAGTTGTGAGGAAAAGTCTTTGCCTTCTTGCCTTCCAGGCCCCTGCTTACCTTTTTATTTTATTTTAGTTTTTGTGCCTCCAGGGTTATTGCTGGGGCTCAGTGCCTGCACCACGAATCCACTGCTCCTGGAGGCCACTTTTTCCCTTTTTTATTTTTAATTATTTTTATTTCTTTATTGGGGAATTAATGTTTTATATTCAACAGTAAATACAATAGTTTATACATGCATAACGTTCCCCAGTTTCCCCTATAACAATACAACCCCCACTAGGTCCTCTGTCATCCTTCTTGGACCTGTATTCTTCCCACCCCAGAGTCTTTTACTTTGGTGCGATACATCAATTCCATTTCAGGTTCTACTTGTATTTTTATTGCTTCCTTCTGATCTTGTTTTTCAACTTCTGCCTGAGAGTGAGATCATCCCATATTCATCCTGCTGTTTCTGACTTACTTCACTTAACATGAATTTTTCAAGGTCCATCCAAGATCGGCTGAAAATGGTGAAGTCACCATTTTTTACAGCTGAGTAGTATTCCATTGTGTATATAGACCACAACTTGCTCAGCCACTCATCTGTTGTTGGACACCTGGGTTACTTCCAGGTTTTGGCTATTACAAATTGTGCTGCTAAGAACATATGCGTACACAGATATTTTTGGATGGGTGTGTTGGGTTCCTTAGGATATATCCCCAGGAGAGGAATTGCAGAATCATAGGATAGGTCCATTTCTAGCCTACTGAGAGTTCTCCAGACTGTTCTCCATAGATGTTGGACCAATTTACATTCCCACCAGCAGTGCAGGAGGGTTCCTTTGACCCCACACCCTCTCCAGCATTTGCTGCTATTACCTTTTCTGATGTATGACATTCTCACAGGAGTGAAGTGGTATCTCATTGTTGTCTTTATTTGCAATTCTCTGACAATCAGAGACTTGGAGCATTTTTTCATGTGTTTCTCAGCCTTTTGGATTTCTTCTCTGGTGAATATTCTGTCCATGTCCTCCCCCAATATTTGGATGGGGTTATTTGTTGTCTTGTTGTTGAGTTTGGCAAGCTCTTTATATATGTTGGTTATTAAACTCTTGTCTGATGTATAGCATGTAAATATCTTCTCCCATTCTGTGAGGGGTCTCTTGGTTTGGGTAGTGGTTTCTTTTGCTGTGAAGAAGCTTTTTAATTTGATATAGTCCCATAGGTTTATACTTGCCTTAGTCTTCTTTGTAATTGGATCCGTTTCATTGAAAATGTCTTTAAAATTTATGCAGAAAAGAGTTCTGCCAATATTTTCCTCTAAGTATCTGATAGTTTCTGGTCTAACATCCAAGTCCTTGATCCACTTGGAATTTACTTTTGTATTTAGTGAAATACAGTGGTTCAGTTTCATTCTTCTGCATGTTTCAATCCATTTTTTCTATCACCATTTGTTGAAAAGACTCTGCTTTCCCCATTTTAATAGTCTGGGCCCCTTTGTCAGAGATTAGATGTCTATAGGTGTGGGGGCTCACTTCTGGGCTCTCAATTCTATTCCACTATCAGTGTGTCTATTCATGTTCCAGTACCAAGCAGTTTTGATGACAATGGCCCTATAATACAGTTTGAGATCTGGGAGTGTGATGCCTCCAGTTCTGTTTTTTTTTCTCAAGATTGTTTTGGCAATTCTGTGTCTTTTCTGGTTCCAGGTAAACATTTGTTGCATTTCTTTTATTCTCCTAAAAAATGTGGTTGGGATCTTGATGGGGATAGCATTAAATTTGTAGATGGCTCTGGGTAGTATATTCATTTTGATGATGTTAATTCTTCCCACCCATGAACATGGAATGTCTTTCCACTTCTTTGTGTCTTTTTCAATTTCCTTGAGTAGTGACTCATAATTTTCAGTATACAAGTCTTTCACCTCTTTGGTTAGGTTTATTCCTAGATATTTGATTGTTTTTGTTGCTATAGTAAAAGGAATTGATTTCTGGATTTCAATTTCTTCTAACTTAGTGTTTGCATAGAGGAATGCCACTGACTTTTGAATGTTAATTTTGTAGCCTGACACCTTACTGTATTGCCTGATGATTTCCAAAAGCTTCTTGCTGGATTCCTTAGGTTTTTCCATGCATACTATTATGTCATCTGCAAATAGGGAGAGTTTGACTTCTTCTCTTCCAATCTGTATCCCTTTAATTCCTTGCTCCTGCTTGATTGCTATGGCAAGAACTTCCAACACTATGTTGAGTAGTAATGGCGATAGTGGGCAGCCCTGCCTAGTACCTGATCTGAGGGGAGATGCTTCCAGTTTTTTCACCATTGAGTATGATGTTGGCTGTAGGTTTGCTATATGTAGACTCCAGTATCTTCAGGAATTTTCCATCTATTCCCATTTTTTGTAGTGTTTTGATCATAAAGGGATGTTGGATTTTGCCAAAGGCTTTCTCTGCATCAATTGATATGACCATGTGTTTTTTGGTCTTGCTTTTGTTGTGGTGCATCACATTGATTGATTTATGTATATTAAACCAACCTTGCATGCCTGGGATAAACCCCACTTGGTCATGATGGTCAATCTTATTGATATACTGCTGTATCCGGTTGGCTAGAATTTTGTTCAATATTTTCACATCTATGTTAATCAGAGATATTGGTCTGTAGTTTTCTTCTTTGGTTGTGTCCCTGTCTGCTTTTGGTATCAGAGTGATGTTGCCTTCATAGAAGCTGGCTGGGAGTACTTCAGTGTCTTCAATCTTCTGGAACTTTTTCCCTTTTGTTGCCCTGGTTTTTTTTTTTATCATTGTTGTGTTTATTATTATCATTGCTATTGATGTCATTATTGTTGGATAGGACAGAGAGAAATGGAGAGAGAAGTGGAAGATAGAGAGGGGGAGAGAAAGACATCTGCAGACTTGCTTCACTGCCTGTGAAGCGACTCCCCTGTAGGTGGAGAGCCGGGGGCTCGAACTGCATCCTTATGCCGGTCCTTGTGCTTTGCACCAATTGTGCTTAACCCACTGCCTACCGCTGGACCCCCTAGGCCACAGCGGGTTAAGCACACGGCGCCAAGGACCAGCGTAAGGATCCCGGTTCGAGCCCCCAGCTCCCCACCTGCTGGAGAGTCGCTTCACAGGCAGTGAAGCAGGTCTGCAGGTGTCTGTCTTTCTCTCCCCCTCTCTGTCTTCCCTCCTCTCTCATTTCTCTCTGTCCTAGCCAACAGCAAAGACAGCAAGAACAATAATAATAACAATGATAAACAAAGGCAACAAAAGGGAAAAAATGGCCTCCAGGAGCAGTGGATTCATAATGCAGGCACCGAGCCCCAGCAATAACCTGGAGGCAAAAATAAATAAATAAATAAAAGGAAGGAAGGAAGGAAGGGAGGGTGAAGGAAGGAAGGAAGGAAGGAAAAGGAAGAAAGAAATGGGCTCACTTCTGGGGTTAAACAAAACATAATACATACACTCAGTTGACATAAAGGAAAATCTGAATAAACTGGACTCAAAATTAACAATTTCTGTTCATCAAAGCCACCTTTCAGAGCATGAAATTGTCTTAAAGAGCATGAAAACACAAGCCAGTGAATGGGAGAAGATATTTGGAAAGCATATAACTAACAGGATTTGTACCTGGAGTATAAAGAATTTCAAGTCAATAAGGGCAAGGACATATACCCCAATGAGAAAAGTGGGGGGGGGGCTAGAGTATTATGTGGAGGGAGTTGGGCGGTAGCGCCGCGGGTTAAGTGCACGTAGAGCAAAGCCCCAGGACTGGAGTGAGGATCCTGGTTTGAGCCCCCTGCTCCCCACCTGCAGGGGAATCTCTTCACAGGCGATGAAGCATGTCTGCAGGTGTCTATATTTCTCTCCCCCATCTGTCTTCCCCTCCACTCTCCATTTCTCTCTGTCCTATCCAACAATGACGACATCAATAACCACAACAATAATAACTATAACAATAAAACAAGGGCAACAAAAGGGAATAAATATTATGTGGAAAACTGAGAAATGTGACACATGGACCAGCTACTGTATTTAATCCCCCACTAAAAGAAAAAGATAAATTAGAAAAGAAAAAAATAGGCAAGAGAGTTTGAACAGATTATTTAGAGGAAAGAATATGCAAAGGGGAAATACTGAGCAGTGGATTACTTTTATAGCAAAGAGGGCATGGGAGCCTCAATGAACATAAACCACGGGTCTCTGATATGAAAGGGGAAATTTACATTTTACTTCATATACTCCTGCCTTGAGTTTCTCTTACATTGCCCTGTCTTTAAGTTCAAAGCTGCAATTTAAATCAGAGAGGGAAAAACAATGAAGCAAAGAACAGAAGTGACAAAAAAGATCCTACCTATCTCCTTGCTAGTGGGTTTGTGACAAGCATTAGCTGACTGATGGCCTTGAGCCCTGAAAACTCCACAAAGGTAAACTAATGGCCGAGAAATCAATTGATGGGGCAGTCATCAGGTAATTCAGGCTCTCAGACCTCTTCATCTTTTCTAATAGAAGACAGGTGTAGTGGGAAAATCAGGTTTTCTTCTGCTAACAGAGGGTCATATAGGGCTGGGATGCCACCTCACCGGCTTGAAATTAAAAAATCTTGAAATATATCTATCATCTAATATATTTCACTAGATCTATAATTAACTGCATTACCTATGGAAAGATAATTCCTTTCTATTTTTCTGGTGACCTTGTATTGACTGTGCTTCAACCAACATAATGACACAGAAGTGAACAAAATAGGGCCAGGGTAGATAGCATAATGGTTACGCAAACAGACTCTCATGCCTGAAGCTCCGTCAAGTCCCAGTTTCAATCCCCTGCACCACCATAAGCCAGAGCTGAGCAGTGCTCTGGTTAAAAAAAAAAAATAGTGAACAAAAATAGACACATTTTCCACGGGCCGGATGGTGGAGCGCCTGGTTAAGCACACATGTTACAATGCACAAGAACACAGGTTCAAGCCCCCGGTCCCCACCTGCAGGGGGAAAGCTTTGCAAGTGGTGAAGTAGGGCTGCAGGTGTCTCTCTGTTCTCTCTCCCTCTCTATCTCCCCCTTACACTCAATTTCTGGCTGTCTCTATCCCATAAATAAATAAAGATAATAAAATTATTAAATAAAATAGACACATCCCCGAGCCTGCTAAAGCTAACATCCCGGGAGGAACAGAAAAATGAGTAAACATAGAGAACTTTGTGGGCTATGGTGAAGTTCACGTAAAGGGAAAGCAAGTTGAGAGCAGTGCTATTTCAGATAGGCTAGCTGTGGATTATCTCTCTAAAGGGATTATCGCTCTAAAGCAGGAACATTTCAGATAGGGGAAGAAAGACTCCTGGTCTGGGAAGAGGGAAAGGCTCCCTGAGACCTGAGGCAGCTCGCTTGTTGCTGGGCTCTGCTTAGCTTCTTGCTATTTGACAGGTTTGAATGTTATTTTACTGTGCTACTTCCTTTAAAGGGGTAAAAGTTACAAGTGACATCAGTGTCTGGACGCACCTCTCCAAACAAGCCAGTACCTGCTTGGAGCAGGTGTGCCAGCTGCCTGCTCTGAACAGACAGATGGTCTCCCCTGAAGTCAAGGCTGTGACACCCATACCTCAGAATGGCTAGTGAGGGAGCTTACTCTGATGTAAATAAATCCAGTGCCTGGGGATTGGAGGACTAGCTCTACAAAGCTTCCAATTTAAAGAAGACATCACCACCTCTGTCACAATCCCCACCTCAACCTCTCTCCCAGGGGTCCAGAAGGCATATTCTGAGTTTCAAGTCTCTATTCTGCTTGTTTGTATTCCCCACAGATTTCTGATCAAAACCTAGACTTCGCAAAGTGCAAGGACCAGTGTAAGGATGCCGGTTCGAGCCCCACCTGCAAGGGAGTCGCTTCAGAGACGGTGAAGCAGGTCTGCAGGTGTCTGTCTTTCTCTCCCCCTCTCTGTCTTCCCCTCCTTTCTCCATTTCTCTCTGTCCTAGCTAACAACGACAGCAACAACAACAATTATTAAACTACTACAACAGTGAAAAAATAGCAAGGGCAACAAAAGGGAAAATAAATTTAAAAAAGAAAATAAACCTAGACTTTTCTTCTTTCCATATAGAAGCCCTATTTTCTTTTCTTTCACAGCTAATTTTGGCTCATTCAACCCAGAGCTCAAGCGTTTAATAGCCAAAAAACTGGTTCCCCATTTCTGGAGGGCAAGGAGGGGTTGCTCTTCCAACTCCCCCCACCCCCAGCAAGTGGTGAGATGTTCTTATTTCTTCCTGGTAGGTGGAAAGTGTCTTCCACTCCCAAAGTGACTTGTGTCCTACCAATGAGACAAAGAAAAACAAATGAGGAAAAGTCCTTGCCAGCAAGAGAAACCATGTCAAGTGAGGTGTTCCATTCCCTGGCCAGCCATGGATACCGGGCTTGAGTCCTGGTGTCTCTAGGACAGACTTCCTTTCACAGACAGGCAGAAGCAGTAGGGTGGGGCTCTAACTTCTTTGGGTGTCCTCCAGACTGTCCCCCTCAGCTGGCTTGCTTGCCTCTATTGTGTATTGTCTCTCGGGCTGATTTCCTCATGATTCTCTCCTCTTCACCTCTGAGCCATCCTGTGTATGTGCTGTTAGGCTCAAAACCATCAGGCAGGTGTGGACTACAGCTGTGGGAAAGTCTTTGCTTCCTGCCTCCCCTGCTCTCCCCTGCTCGTTTTGGGACGGTCTCCAGCTTCCCCCAACTTATATTTCCTCCCACAACCTTGGCAGATGGAGCTCATCATCAGACCCACCTTCGAAAAACTACTTCTGGGGGCTTCACCACAGTGAAGGGAGTTTTGGCACTGTTATCTTTGACTCTCCCTCTCCCTCTCCCTCTCCCTCTCCCTCTCCCTCTCCCTCTCCCTCTCCCTCTCCCTCTCCCTCTCCCTCTCCCTCTCCTTCTCCTTCTCCTTCTCCTTCTCCTTCTCCTTCTCCCTCTCTCTGTATTTTAAAAGAATAAGTCTCAGGGGCCAGACTGTGATGTACTGGGTTAAGCACGCACAGTACTAAGTATTAGGACCCACTCAAGGATTCAGGTTCAAGCCCCCGGCTCCCCATCTGCAGGGGGGTCGCTTCACAAGCAGTGAAGCAGGTCAGGTCTGCAGGTGTCTGTCTTCTTCTCCCCACCCCCACACCCTGTCTTCTTCTCCCCACCCCCACACCCTGTCTTCCCCTCCTCTCTCAATTTCTCTCTGTACTATTCAGTAAGAAAATTTTTTAAAGTTTTTTTTCTTTTTTATTTAAGAAAGGATTAATTAACAAAACCATAGGGTAGGAGGGGTACAATTCCATACAATTCCCACCACCCAATCTCCATATCCCACCCCCCCTCCCCTGATGGCTTTCCCATTCTCTAGCCCTCTGGGAGCATGGACCCAGGGTCATTGTGGGTTGCAGAAGGTGGAAGGTCTGGCTTCTGTAATTGCTTCCCTGCTGAACATGGGCGTTGACTGGTCGGTCCATACTCCCAGTCTGCCTCTCTCTTTCCCTAGTAGGGTGGGTCTCTGGGGAAGCGGAGCTCCAGGACACATTGGTGGGGTCTTCAGTCCAGGGAAGCCTGGCCGGCATCCTGATGACATCTGGAACCTGGTGACTGAAAAGAGAGTTAACATACAAAGCCAAACAAATTGTTGAGCAATCATGTACCCAAAGCTTGGAATAGTGGAGAGGAAGTGTTAGGGAGGTACTCACTGCAAACTCTAGTGTACTTCTGCTTTCAGGTATATATTTTGCAGTAGTTTACGGATATGTGTGAACATATGCTCTCTCTCACAGAAACTGGTGTATATCTAAGTTTTGGGACTTTGTTAGAAAGTGAACCACCTGAGATGGAATTAGAGTATACTATGAAAGGAAAGGTCTCACCCGAGTAATGAAGCTGAAGGGTTGTCATTCCACACGTGAAGTCTCTGGACACAGTCTTAAGTGAAGCATGTTGAGGTGGCCATCGTGTTGGTTAGGTTGTGATCGGCAGATGCAATATTATTTGATATGGATTGGGAGAGGCATATGGGAAAGTGGGTCCTATCCAAGGGTTCCAGGACTGGGGGAAGTAGAGGCTCTATAGTGGAGATGTGAGGTTCCTGCTGTCTTAGGGTTCAAAAAGACAATGGATAGTTAATGTTATCATCACATTATTTGGTAATTGGGTTAACTTTGAAAAGTCCTTTTGTTAGGGTTTGTATAGTACCCAGTATCTTGTATATAGCTGTGCTATTGGCTGCTTCTGATCTACTTGATCTAGGCTTTTGAGAGAGTCTGAATATCAATTACACAGCCTATATATTGAAAAGATTCAGTTTGTGTTTTGAAAAATTTCGAGACATACAATTAATTTTCCCCCTCTCGTATTAATTAGTGATTTATATGACTACATTTTACTAGGAGTGTACATAAACACCATTCCCACCACCAAAAGACTGTGACCCATCCCTCCCACCCACTCCCACCCCCCACTGTCCCAGGAAGCTGCATGTCTACCCCTCACCACAGGGTTTTTACTTTGGTGCCCTATAAAAAGTTTTTTTTTTTTTTTAAAAAAAAAAAAGGGAGTCGGGTAGTAGCTCAGTGGGTTAAGCATACATGGTGTGAAGCGCAAGGACCAGAGTAAGGATCCGGGTTCAAGTCCCTCAGTTCCCCACCTGCAGGGGAGTGGCTTCACAAGCAGTGAAGCAGGTCTGCTGGTGTCTGTCTTTCTATCCCCCTCTCGGCCTTCCCCTCCTCTCTCCATTTCTCTCTGTCCTAACAACGATGACATCAGTAACAACAACAATGATAACTACAACAACAAAAAAGGGCAGCAAAAGGAAAAATATATAAATAAAAATTAAAATAAAAGTCTTTAAAAAAAAAAGGCCACAGGAGTAATGGATTCGTAGTGCAGACACCCAGCCCCAGCGGTAACCCTGGAGGGAAAAAAAATTGTTTTCCTTCCCATTCTTTCCTCTACCAAAAAGCTTACCTGTATTCCTATACTTGAACTTTGTGTTTAGAAGGGCAGTTTTTTTCCCCCGTTATCTTCTTTAAGAAAAAGAACCAGGTTATTATTATTATTTTTTATCTGAACCACCTCAATGGACCCACCTTTAGTTCTCCATATTTTCATGAAGGATCAGGTTTACTTAGATGTATGGCTTTCAGGGTTTGCTGTTGTTGTTGCCTCCAGGATTATGGCTGGGGCTCTGTGCCAGTACCACAAATCTACAACTCCTGGAGGCCACATTTTTTCCATTGTTGTTGTTGTTAGATAGGACAGAGAGAAATGGAGAGAGGAGGGGAAGACAGAGAGGGGGAGAGAAAGACAGACACCTGCAGACCTGCTTCACCGCCTGTGAAGTGACTCCCCTGCAGGTGGGGAGCCAGGGGCTCGAACCAGGACCCTTGCACAGGTCCTGTGCTTAACCTGCTGTGCTACCTCCCGGCTCCATGGCTTTTAGCTTTTTATTCCTAACACAACACCCTCAGTTTTACACCTCACCTGGTACCTTTCTGGCAGTTTCTGGCCATTTCTAATGACGACGTAAGGGCTCAGTGGATAAAGCGTTGGGCTCTCAAGCATGAGGGCACCTGTTCAATCCTCAGCTGTGTATCTACCAGAGTGATGCCTAGTTCTCTTTCTTCTCTCCTCTCCCCATCTTTCTCATGAATAAGTGAATTGTTTAATAACGACATAATCATCCATACCTTGACTCTCAGGCTCCCTGTGCCCAGTGACTCACCTAGTCCGCTTAGCCTCAGACAGGTATGGCTGGTAGCCTACACCAGCCTCCATAGCTGGTGATAATAGGCATGGAGTCAAAGTACCGCATGGAGCCTTTGGCATTTCTTCTGCTCAGGGGAACGTGTCGGTTGTATGTAGGCTGCAGAGAGGTTGGAGTGGCGAATGTGAAAGACAACAGTCCTTCCTGAAGGCAGGAGAATATCTCATGTCCTATAGTGCTCCTGATTCAGAGCAACCAGGACAGTACAGATCACTACTTGTCTGGCAGGGCGGTGGCGCAATGGGTTAAGTGCACGTGGCACAAAGCGCAAGGAACAGCGTAAGGATCCCAGTTCGAGCCCCCAGCTCCCCACCTGCAGGGGAGTCGCTTCACAGGCGGTGAAGCAGGTCTGCAGGTGTCTATCTTTCTCTCCCCCTCTCTGTCTTTCCCTCCTGTCTCCATTTCTCTCTGTCCTGTCCAACAATAACAACAACGGCATCAAAATGGGAAAAAATGACCTCTTGGAGGAGTGGATTTCCAGTGCAGGCACTGAGCCCCAGCAATAACTCTGGAGGTAGAAAAAAAAAAGGATGAAAACACAGATTTCTGTCTCTAAGACTTTGTGAGAATTACGGTGTTTATTGTGGGGTAGAAGGTGAAGGGAAGACCAAATAGTGGTGGTGGGTGTGGAACTATCACCTAGTAGTCATATAATCTTGGAGACCATTATTAAATTACCACAAAACTTTTAATGAAGAGAGGAATCAAAGATCTTTTGGCAGATAAGGAAACTGAGACAGAGATTAAATGACTTAGCCCAAATTTTACAGTGAGTTAACCTCTATAGCATATGATCTCTAATCCTTTTACACATACTTATTTTATGTTCTTAATCTGATACATTCATTATTTTGAGGGTATAAATCTATTCTTGGCAGATTCTCCTTACTCTAACTTACAGAGTTTAGCTGTGGCATGTAGATCTCCAAAGAAACACAACCAACAGGCTTTGCATATAGATATATAACAACAACTAAAGAGGTTGATAAATGGGACTGGGTGGTAGAGCACAAGGATCTGGGTTCAAAACCCGGTCCCCATCTGCAGGGAGAAAGCTTTGTGAGTGGTGAAGCATGTCTGCAGGTGTCTCTCTCCCTCTCTACCACGCCCTTTCCCCCTTGATTTCTGGCTGTCTCTGTCGAATAAATAAATGAAGGTAGTTTTTAGGGAGTCGGGCGGTAGCTCAGCGGGTTAAGCGCACATGGCCCGAAAAGCAAGGATCGGCATAAGGATCTCGGTTCGAGCCCCCGGCTCCCCACCTGCAGGGGAGTCGCTTCAAAAGCAGTGAAGCAGGTCTGCAGGTGTCTGTCTTTCTCTCCCCCTCTGTCTTCCCCTCCTCTCTCCATTTCTCTCTGTCCTATCCAACAACGAACGACAACAACAATAACTACAAGGGCAACAAAAACGAAAAATAAATAAATAAATATAGTTTTTAAAAAAAATTAAAAAGAAATTGACAAACATAAAATCTAAAGTGCTGGACACTCCGAAGAAGAGCTGCAGCTTGGTTTGTTGGCAGAACTCCTTTGCCCGGGAAGGTCCTGCTTGAGGTCTTCTACTTGGCAAATCATCCACAAAATAAAGGAGAGGATATTTTCTTCAATGTCCACTGATCGAAACATCAACTTCATCCCCAAATCACTTTCACAGAGTCGTTCGGAATGATAGTTGAGCAAGCGTCTGGCTATAGTGGCCTAGTTAAAGTGACACATATGATGAGTCAGCAGTTAACAAGACCGCTCCCCTGACTGTGTGCACTTAGAAATCCTGATTTTAGGGGTCAGGCAGTAGCGCAGCGGGTTAAGCGCACGTGGCACAAAGCGCAAGGACCGGCTTGAGGATCCCGGTTGGAGCCCCCAGCTCCCCACCTGCAGGGGAGTAGCTTCACATGCGGTGAAGCAGGTCTGCAGGTCTCTGTCTTTCTCTCCCCCTATCTGACTTCCCCTCCCCTCTCGATTTCTCTCTGTCCTCTCCAACAACGACGACAACAATAATAGTAACAACACCGATAAACAACAACAGCAATAAAAGGGGGGAAAAAAATGGCTTCCAGGAGCAGTGGATTCGTGGTGCAGGCACCGAGCCCCAGCGATAACCCTGGAGGCAAAAAAAAAAAAAAATCCTGATTTTTATGGAAGGGTCTCACATCTCCTGTCCTGCAGGCTCGCTTTGGGTCTGCCCCTTTCCCCCATTGGGAGACAAAGGTCAAAAGCAGCCCTGGGGGGTCCTGGTGTAGCTCAGCGTGTTGAGAGCAAAGTTTGCACAGAGACAAGACAGTCAGCTCTGGGAAAAGCCTCAGAAGACAATTCGTTTATTGAAAGAAAAACAGGTAGAGATAGGCCATAACTCAGGGGGAAGGTTTGGGGTATCCATTAACCCAAACACAAAGCAAGACAATGCGTAATTATTTTTTTTAAAATACAAGTTTATTAATTTCTTATTGGATAGAGACAGACAGAAATTGAGAGGGGAGGGGAGTTAGAGAGGGAGAGAGACAGAGAGACATCTGCAGCCCTGCTTTACCACAATCATGAAGCCTTCCCCCTGCAGATGGGGGCCAGGGGCTTGAACCTGGCTGGGTCCTTGTGCACTGCAGTGTGTGCGCTTAACCAGGTGCACCACTGCCTGGTCCCCGCATAGTTATTGTTACCAACAGACTGTTTAGTCATAAGCTTTACAATGTACATTTTTATGGAGATAAATTGCAGACACTTTAGGGCAGCAGGAGAAAGGAAAAGCTGAGCAATGCTTGCTGGGGTTTTAAGGTGAACACAGTAATCCATGGCTTTCAACAAAGAAGGAAAGGAGAGAGGTATGTGTAGAAAGGCGCCCATGCCCAGGGGTCCGGTTGTCATAAATTCCAGAGACTGGGGAAACCAGCCCTTCTCTCCACCTGAAGGAAGAGCTGGGGGTCAACCTGCTCGAATCTCATGGAAACAATGATCTGGACTTTCCGGGACAGTGGGCCCATTCTCCAACACTGACCTGTCTAGCACAGACCCAAATGTTTCTTCACTTACCCCACGTGGAACTGGTCTATTTTTAGGCTCAGGTTTCTGAGTTCCATTTAGAATGACCTAATTTCCACAACTTGAATTTTCTTTTGGGAATCTATCATTACTCTTATTAAATGACTATTCTCGCCTGATTTCTTCCTGAGAAAACGAGCTCTTAAATGATGTGTAGGGATTGCGGTGGTATATTCCTCTGGCCCACAGGTCTCACACCAGATGATTTGGTAATGGATTTTAGCAGCTGCAATTCACACAGCCTTTGCTTGATGGATTAAAGAACCTCAAGTTAAATTGTTGTCAGCTCACAGAACAATTATGATCTGAGCCTATCTGACTTCAGTGTCACATGGTATCTGGCTTTATAAAACTGTGCTTCTAGATCAATCTAGGACCTGCTGGAGAATATACTATAGTCACTTAAAAATACTGAATAAGGGTGGAAGAGATAGCATAATGGTTCTGCAAAAGACTCATGCCTGAGATGCTGAGGTCACAGGTTCAATCCCCCATACCACCATAAGCCAGAGCTAAGAAGTGCTCTGGTTAATAATATAATAATTTAATAGTAACGATAATAACAGAGAATGATTTTATTAGTTATTTATTGTGTATTATTGGATAGAGGCAGAGAAAAATTGAGAGGGGAGTTAGAGAGAGAGAGGCAGAGAGACACCTGCAGCCCTGCTTCACCATTCGTGAAGCTTTCCCCCTGCAGGTGGGGGACCAGGTGGGGGCTTGAACCTAGATCCTCACACACTGTAATGTGTGTGCTTAACCAGGTGCACCACTGCCTGGGCCCTGATAGTAATAATAATTACACTGAGTGAACAGATCCTGTAGTTGTATTATTACTAATGATTATGATAAAGTCACCATTTGTGAAGCTTTTACTAGAGATGATAAGCATCAGACATTTGTTGCTTCCTGTGAAATCTGTGAGCTCAGAGCTCCAAGAAGCTCAGGCCTTCAAGAAATAAGTAATGGTGCTCCCACCTCACAGTTGGAAAACAAGCAAAGCTGGGCTTGTGTTGCAATATTAATGTGCAACAAGCAATCCCCAAATCTCAGTGGGTTTCAACGGCAAGCATGTTTCTGTTACTGGTAAGTTTGTAGGTCAGCTGCAATGCAGGTGAGTTCAGTTTCAAGCTCCAGGCTTCGAGCTGGTTATTTTTCTTATCTCAGAACCACACCTGCAGGCCCCAATGCTTTGAGGATATGGTTTGTTCTACGATGAAGGTCAGAAAACCCAAAATAAGGAAGACAGAGTACATGATGCTTTTTAAGGCTTTAAGGCTTCACCTCTAATTGGCACCTTGGCCCCTGTACTCTCATTCTTCTGGCCATCACAAACCCTACATCCGGGATCAGAATCAATAGCTGGGGAAGTAAACTTGACCACACAGAAAATAGGGATGAAAGAATCATAGGCAAATAATACAACTTACTATGCTAATTATTATATGTATGTCTAGTATGTCTCCAAGCACATTCCTTTCTCAGGACGCTTTTGAAAGAAAGAATAAAAATATCTATTGATCAAGCTTTGGTAGGCCATTTGATAATTGTTGTGGAGCAGATCAATGAATTAAGGCAATTTCCTTTTTTGCCTCCAAGGTTATTGCCAGGGCTCGGTGCCTGCACCATGAATCCACTGCTCCTGTAGGCCATTTTTTCCCCTTTTGTTGCCCTTGTTGTTTTATCATTGTTGTGGTTATTATTGTTGTTGTTGCTGTCGTTGGATAGGACAGAGAGAAATGGAGAGAGGAGGGGAAGACAGAGAGGGAGAGAGAAAGATAGACACCTGCACACTTGCTTCACAGCCTGTGAAGCGACTCCCCTGCAGGTGGGGAGCCAGGAGCTTGAACCAGGATCCTTATGCCAATCTGACTTTCTCTCCCCCCTCTATCTTCCCTTCCTCTCTCCATTTCTCTCTGTCCTGTCCAACAGTGACATCAGTAACAACCACAATAATAGCTACAACAACAACAAAAAAAAAGGCAACAAAAGGGAATAAATAAATATTAATTAAAAAATTTTTAAAAAGAAACAGCCAGAAATCAAGAGGGAAGGAGAAGATAGAGAGACACCTGCAGCCCTGCTTCACCACTCACAAAGCTTTCCCCCTGCAGGTGGGGGCCAAGGACTCAAACCCGGGTCCTTTGGCACTGTAACATGTCACTCAACCAGGTGCTTCACCACCCGGCCCCTGATGTCCACATTTCTACTGAACATTACAGTACACAGGTTCAAAGACAGTAAGAAATACATATACAGAGTTGTGGAAGGGAAAGTATCCTACTGCAAACCCAGGAGCAAAATATTAGAGAAAAATAAATCATAGCCTCCTCTCTCTCTTTCTCTCTCTCTCTCTCTCTCTCTCTGTTTCTCTTCTCTCCCCGCCCAAAATCTCTCTGTCCTACTAGGTAAAAATAGAAAGAAAAAAAAAGGTCACTGGGAGGAGTGGATTTGTAATGCAAACACTGAGCCCCAGCAACAACCCTTGTTGATATATATATATATATATATATATATATATATATATATATATATATCGAGAATGAAAGAAGAAGAAGAAATTGTATAGACACGTCTTTCCCTGCTGATGGCTTCCTAGTAGTGGAGGAAAGCAGGATGGGAAGCTGACATATCAGAATTGCTACAGCAGGTTGAGAGTAGATTTTCCTGTATTTTGTACATTTGTATTTGCATGAGTTTTCATATTATTTGTATATTTTCCTGTTCTGTTCTATTCTATATGTTATTAAACTTCTGAAAATGTTATTTCCAAGACTCCCTAGTCCTCTAGCTCCCTGTTTAGATCAGCTAACAGGAAGGACAACTGGAGGATATCTAGAACAAGTGTGAATGCCTCTAGCAAAGATCCCACTAGCAGGGGGAATGCTGGTGCACCTGGATAAGTTTGTGGATTACCACACACAAGGGCCCAGGTTCGAGCCTCTGGTCCCCACTGGCAGGGGAAAAGCTTTGCAAGTGGTAAAGCTGGGCTGCAGATGTCTCTCTGTCTCTCTCCTCAATCTCTGCCTTCCCTCTCAATTTCTGGATGCCTTTACCCAATAAATAAAGATAAAATAAAATAAAAACAAGAAATAAAGATAATGAAAATGTGCTGTTTTTCTTTTTTTAAAGATCCCACTGAGACGCTGTCCCCAGATCTCTAACTCTAAGCTTTAAATCCCCTTAGGCAGTCCTGGAACTGAGATTCTTCTTTTTGGTCCTTCTGCCCTAAGGATACATTTTTCTAGTATTTAATCAGGATTACTGTCCCATTTTTCAGCTCAGTGTAACTAGGTGTAACACTTTTTAATTTTTTTTTAATTTTATTTATAAAACGGAAACATTGACAAAACCATAAGAGGGGTGCAACTCCACACAATTCCCACCACCAGAACTCCGTATCCCATCCCCTCCCCTGATAGCTTTCCTATTCTGTTTTAAACTATATTTATTTATTTCCTTTTGTTGCCCTTGTTGTTTTGCTGTTGTAGTTATTACTATTGTTGTTGATGTCGTTGTTGGATAGGACAGAGAGAAATGGAGAGAGGAGGGGTAGACAGAGAGGGGGAGAGAAAGATAGACACCTGTAGACCTGCTTCACTGCCTGTGAAGCGACTCCCCTGCAGGTTGGGAGCCAGGGGCTCAAACCAGGATCCTTACGTCGGTCCTTGTGCTTTGCACCACATGCATTTAACCAGCTGTACTACCACCCAACTCCCAGCTTTCCTATTCTTTATCCCTCTGAGAGTATAGATCCAGGGTTAGTGTGGGGTGCGGAAGGTGTAATTGCTTCCTCTCATGGGCATTGGTAGGTTGATCCATACTCCAAGCCTGTCTCTTTCTTTCCCTCCTGGGTTGGAGTTCTGGGGAGGTGGGGCTCCAGGACACATTGGTGGGGCTGTCTGTCGAGGGAAGTCTGGTTGGCATCATGCTAGTATCTGGAACCTAGTGGTTGAAAAAAAAAAAGAGTTAACATACAAAGCCAAATTGTTGACCAATCATGAACCTAAAGGCTGGAATAGTGCAGATGAAGAGTTGGGGGTGGGCCTCCAATTTGTAGATAGCTAGTAGGTATATTTTAGTTATATTCCAAAGGGCTGTGGCTATACTAGTTTTTTTTTCTCTCCCCCCCCCCAGACTGATATCTGATATGCAGATGGATCCAAGTTATCTGGGGAGATGATGTCATGGCTGGAAAAAGAACCAACAAGCTGGATCAGGGAAGAGAGTAGCTCCCAAATATGGGAAAGGTGTATAAATATTGTTGACTGTAAAACCCATAAATCTGATGTGATCTGGGGCCCATATTCACCTTAGGAGCCTATGTGACCTCTGCATCCCTGTAGATCTGAGCTCACATTCTGTGGTCATGAGTAGGAATGTTCCAAGCTGCCCCAATATCAGGACCCATCTTCCTCAGGTGGAACACAGAGTATGTTGTCCAGCCTCCCTTCAGAGGATGGAACATTCTCTACTGTTGTTGGTCCATGTTGAGGGCAAGGTCCTATGGGGGTCCCACAAAGGGGTATTTTTTGTTTTTCCTGATAGACAAGACATGTAACAGTGGAGAGAGGGATTTATTTGAGGTCTAGGCCCATCATGTCTGTTTGGGAATCTCAGGACTCCCTGATTAGGGCCCCAGCTGATGGGGTGGCCTGATAGTGACTAAAGAGTCATCATTAAAGTATGCCAGTCTCTTGCCCTTATTCAGCTTTTGCAGTCCTTACCTTGATAAGGTTAGCTTTGGAGTGAGTGTGGGAAGTATAATAGGAATAGGTGAGGAGGGTATCTAAGTCTAAGTAGACACTATTTCATTAGGAACTTTATACTGAATCACTGCAGACCACTGTGTACTTTTGCTTTCAGGTATATATTTTGCCCTAATTTATGGATACATGTGAACATATGCCCTATCTCACGGGACCTGGTCTATATCTAGGTTTTGGGACTTTGTTAGGAAGTGAACCACCTGGAATGGATTTAGAGAATCCTATGAAAGGAAAGGTCTCACCCGAGTAATGAGGCTGAAGGGTCGATATTCCATGCCTGATGTTTCTGGACACAGTCTGAAGTGAAGCATGCCGAGGTGGCACTCGTTGCATCGATTAGATTGGGATCGGCGGATGCAATATCATTTGGTATGAATTGAGCGAAGCATGAAGGAAAGTGAGCCCCACCCTAGAGGTTCCAGGACTTGGGGAAATATGGGCTCTATAGAGGAAGCAGGAGGTTCCTGCTGGCTTAGAGCTTAAGCAGGCAATAGATAGTTATTGTCATAAACACATTGTTTGGCAATTGGGTTAATTTTGAAATATCCCTTTGTTAGGATTTGCTGTATCAGACACAACATCACCATAATTTATGTCCTTTGGCATTATTTGTGTATAGCTGTGCCACCGGTTTCTACTGTTCTTCCAGAGAGTCAACATATCAAAGACTCAGCCTATGGTCTGTGCATTTAAAAGTTTGAGCCATTCAATCAATTTTTCCCCTCTCATATGAGTTAAATAGTGATTTATATGATTACAAATTAATAGGAGTGTACATAAACACCATTCCCACCACCAAAAGGCTGTGTCCCATTCTATCCCCCCAGCTCCAACCCATGAAGCTGAACATCTACCCTCACCCTCCACCCAGGGTTTTTACTTTGGTGCTCTACTCCAAGGTGGAACCCTTCAAGCTTCCTCTTGATTGGGTCAGCAAAGCAGCTCACCTAGATAGTGTAGCTGATTCATTCTGAATGCAAATTAGTTTCAATCCTAGACCCACCACACTGGAGGAAACCTTGGTGTAGAAGTGTCTTCCCTCTCTGTTTCTGACTCTGTCTCTCTATCTAAAAAAAAAAGTCAACCTGGAGCAGAGAAACCCCAGCAACCATAGCAAAATTAATAAAAATGATCTTGATTGAGTGACGTGGGAAAGAGGTGGGAAGTTGCATGTCTGAGACATCCAGTTTGACCCCCAGTGCCACGTGTAGTGACATGATGTCTTGGTTTCTTTCACTCATGTGAAACATTTCTCATGTGAAAATATTCAATAAAGGGCCAGAAAGATAGGATAATGGTTATGCAAATGGGTTTCTTGCCTGAGGCTCTGCAGTCCCTACTTCAATGTCCAGCACCAACATAAACCAGAGCTTAAGCAAAGGTTCCGGTCAATCTGTCTCTTTATCTCTCTCATTAAAATTAATTAGTTAATTAATAAAAAACGCAAAAAATTGAGAGTTGGGCAGTAGTGCAGTGGGTTAAGTGCACGTGGTGCAAAGTGCAGGGACCGGCATAAGGATCCCGGTTCCAAGCCTACAGGGGAGTCGCTTCACAAGCGATGAAGCAGGTCTGCAGGTGTCTGTCTTTCTCTCCCCCTCTCTGTCTTCCCCTCCTTTCTCCATTTCTCTCTGTTCTATCTAACAATGATGACATCAACAATAACAATAACAACTTCATCAACAATGAAAAACAATAAGGGCAACAAAAGGGAAAATAAATATAAAAAATGAAAAAAAATCAATAAATAGAAGTAAACAATGAAAGAAAAAAACACTACTTTGGTTGAAATATTGTCATCAAATCTGTTTTCTGAAGCTAGAGTGTACATTCAGAATTTTTAATCTTCTTTTGTGAAAAATCTGTAATTTCTGGTTATGCTGGCTGAATACAGATTTCAACATCTTTTTCTCTTTTATCATAAGACCAACCCTCAAAAGTCTAGTTGAAAAGTTCAGCTGACATACTTTGCTCTTCATAACAAGGAGGTCTCCAGGGAAAATTTTGCTTAGTTGGAAGAAAATTTCCCAGGATTTGATAAACTCTGCCAGCGTGGTCACAATTCCTCTATGTCTATATTGCATCTTCTTCTTCTGCCCTTGAACAGGTAAAAAAAAAAAAAAAAATGGGGATGGGAGAAAAACAGGAAGATGATACAGTCACATTTTTTTTTTAAGTCAGCTTTGCTTCACTGTGAGGACTGAAGACTATGAAGATGAGAACAATCCATATTCCATGTCTTCAATGGACCATATCGTTTGAACATGAAAGTCCCAACTTGGGCTCCCCAAGGCATGGAAGCACTTAAGTAATGGTCACCCTAGGACCAGGTCCAACTGTGAATAAAGTCAGAGATTTCAAGGCTTAAATCTTTCTGAGAATGGGACATTTAGCTTTACCATATATCTCTAAAAATATGCTGACGATTAGAAGTGGGAGGAGACCTAGCGGGTTAGGTCTTCCTACCAATGCCATTTGGAGCTTCAGTTAGAAAGCCCAGTCTTCCTCTCCTTGCTTTCTGCAGGACTAGCTGAGCAATGCCACTCTAACAACAATAACAACAAAAAAGTCTCAATTCTTAAAGTTAACACTTACATATTGCATTTGTCAGCCTTATTTGAACCCTAAAAACCATGAACCAGTCAAAGCTCATGTATCTGGATTCCTGTCTCCATTTTTTTCAAATTTTATTTTATTTATTTATTAATGAGAAAAATAGGAGGAGAGAGAGAAAGAACTGGACAGCACTCTGGTACATGTGCTACTGGAGATTGAACTCGGGACCTCATACTTGAGAGTCCGATGCTTTATCCACTGTGTCACCTCCCAGACCACTCTTATCTCCATTTTTCAGATGAAACAAACAAACAAAAAAATCAAGGCTCAATGAGACTGGTAGACTTGACCAAGTCATACTCATTATCTCCAGTCCCATGTCATCTTTCTTCCAGACTATATCTTTTTTTTTCTCTGAAAATATCTGCCTGCCAGCTTGGTCATAGCTTGAGGCTTGCCTTGAGTGATGCCCAGAATGTCTGCAGACAGGTGCACAGATGCTTTTCAGACAGCTGTGTGAGGACAGTAGACATGACCTTACAGTTCATCGTGCCGAGCAGCAACCATTGTGGTATTAAATCCTGTCATGGAGCTGGGAGCCCTACATCCAATCTTCCTAGTAGTATGACTGATGATGTCACTGCTCCAAAAATATGTCCAGTCTCATAAGCTTCAGTTGTCCAAAGCTTCCAGAAGCATTCACGAGGTGGGGAGAGGGGTGGCCCTGATGCTATTGTTGTTTGCTTCAAACAAAAGCACATCATGAGACTTCTAGTTGTCCTGACTCTCTGGCAGCTGCACCAATATGTGTGTGAGTGAATAAGTTCTTACTTTACTGTCCTCTACTTTTATTTTTTTCTCCAATTATTATTATTAGTTTACCTCCAGGGTTATCACTGGGGCTCCACTGCGAACCCACTGCTCCTGGAGGCCTTTTTCTCTTTTCTTTTTCTTCCATTTTATTGGATAGGACAGAGAGAGGGGGGAGGAGGGGAGACAGAGGGGGAGAGAGAAAGACAGTCACCTGCAGAACTGCCTCACCACTTGTGAAGTGACCCTACTGAAGGTGGGGAACATGGGGCTCGAACACGGATCTTAGCGCGGGTCCTTGAGCTTAGTACTATGTGCACTTAACAGAGTATGCCACCGCCTGTCCCTGCTGTCCTCTACCTCTTTTTTTTTAAATTTATTTATTCTCTTTTGTTGCCCTTTTTTTTTTAATTGTTGTAGTTATTGTTGTTATTGATGTCATTATTGGTGGATAGGACAGAGAGAAATGGAGAGAGGAGGGGAAGACAGAGAGGGGGAGAGAAAGACAGACATCTGCAGACCTGCTTCACCGCCTGTGAAATGACTCCCCTGCAGATGGGAAGCCGGGGGCTCGACTGAGATCCTTATGCCCGTCCTTGTGCTTTGCGCCACCTGAGCTTAACCACTGCGCTACCGCAGCTACTTCCCATCTCTACTTCGTCGTCTTCTTCTTTTTTTTTAAAGATTATTTATTTATTTATTTATGAGAAAGACAGGAGGAGAGAGAAAGAACCAGACATCACTCTGGCACATGTGCTGCTGGGGATCGAACTCAGGACCTCATGCTTGAGAGTCCAAAGCTTTATCACTGCACCACCTCCCGGACCACCCATCTCTACTTCTTAATAAAGGGTTCACGTCATTCTTGGGTCAACCATATTGCTACAGTTACCTGGCAAACAAATAGGGAAGCAACCAAGTGCTTAATGACTAAGCCAGTTCCTCATGTGGATGTGTTTACCTTAACGCTTAAGGAGCCAGGCAGTCCTCTGTGCTGAAAAGCAAAACCCACACATGCTCACAGTTTTGCCTTGCTCCCCCCTGGGGAAAACCCTGAGGAGGGCCACCTATGCAAACTTGGAAGAACCAAGCCTTCAGGAGAAAACTGGAGGAAGAGAAGGACCTTGCCCAACGTGGCCGTCTCCTGACAAGAAAAGACTGCTCTTAGCAAGTCAGCAGAGAAAGACATTGCTTCTGATGCCTGTCGGCATCCTCATGACAGCTCCTTATAGAGAAAACTAGACATCAGAGAGGGGAAATGTTGAGGGGTGGAGGAGGAGACACAGTTGCCCACTGGCCAGTAAAACTTGCTCTCCCAAAGCAAGCTCACTGAGGCAGCTCAGACCCTTAGCTTCAGCACCTGCTCTGGGCCTAAGTGCTGGCAGCAGTCCAAGGATGCCTGTGTTGTGTGTGTGCTGGGAACACAGGCAGGCAGAAATGGAATGCAGAAGCAGGCAGGACATACCGAGCAGGACATAAGTGACACCCAGCTGGTTCCCACAGCCTCTATCCTAAGGGGGAAGAGCAGAGCGAGAGAGGGGAAAGGTAAGGGTGGGGCAGTGAGAGACAGCTGCAAGCTCTGGCTGCTAAGTAACTGGGAAGAAGAGAAGCCGGACATGGCTGGGCTTGTTTATAGCCGGCAGCCTGCTGTGAGCTCTAGCAGGTGTGAGTGTCTGTGCCTTTGTACACTTCCACAAAGATGCTGGGACAACCGTTCCCTGAGTGGGCAGAAACCACAGGCTCTGGGTACTTGGAGAGGACAAAGGAGGAACTTCTGGAATCTGCTGCTTGCTGCACCTTGGAGAGATCATAATGAGCTCAGAGCAACTTGTCAAAATTGCCAGTCGGGGCACCTGGTTGAACTCACACGGTTCAGTGAGCAAGGACCTGGGTTCAAGCCCCCGGTCCCCACCTGCAGGGGGAAAGTTTCACAAATGGTGAAGCAGGGCTGCAGGTGTCTCTGTTCTCTCTCCCTCTCTATCTCCCCCTTCCCTCACTTTCTGGCTGCCTCTATCCAATAAATAAAGATAATAATTAAAAAATTTTTAAAAATTGTTTTAAGATTGTTTAAAATTAAATAAGGGTCCAGGTATGGTGGCATGCCCGGTTAAGCACACACATTACAGTGCACAAAGACCCAGGTTCAAGCCTCTGGTCACCACCTGCAGGAAGAAAGCTTCAGAAGAGGTGAAACAGGGTTGCAGATGTCTCTCTGTCTCTTTCTCTCCCTATTTCTCTCTGTCTCTATCGAATAATAAGTAAATAAATGAAGATTAAAAACATTTTTAATAAATAAATACATAAAATAAAATCCAAGCTGCACTCTTTGTTTTAATTTTTTTAATATGTTTATTTATTTATCATGGGATAAAGACAGAAATTGAGAGAAGGGGAGTCAGAGAGGGAAAGAGAGAGAAACGCCTGCAGCCCTGTTTCGCCACTTGCGAAGCTTTCCCCCTGCAGGTGGGGAAGCTGCACTGTTGTAATGCTCCTTACAAAGCCATTCAGGAGCTAGCAGTCTCTGTTAGCAGCGGTCTGCACAAATCAGGGTCCTTGTGTGCGCAGGCGCCTGCTGTGTTACGTCAGTTCCGCCGTCCAGGGTCAGCACCTGTCCAGCGCAAGCGAATTCCAGACCCTGCACCAAGAAGCTTTGCTCTTTTGTTTCTCTAAACCAACTTATATTTCAATTAGTTCTCATTTGCCTGTCTTTGAAATCAGTGTTTGCTTTTCCTCTGTTTTTATTCTCAAAGCTGACTTAAGCCAAGATATTGAAAAAGAAAACTGAGTGGTCCGGAAGGTGGCACAGTGATAAGGCTTTGGACTCTCAAGCATGAGGTCCCGAGTTCGAGCCCCGGCAGCACATGCGCCAGAGTGATGTCTGGTTCTTTCTCTCTCTTCCTGTCTTTCTCATAAGTAAATAAAACATTTTTTTTTAAAAAGAAAGAAAGAAAGAGAAAAGAAAGGAAAAGAAAAAGAAAACTTAAACACTGGAAATTTCTTTACCTCCAATACTAAAAGTCACAAAGTGGGGGCCAGGTGGAGGTGCAGCAGGTTAAGTGCACATAGTACTAAGTGCAAGGACCCGTGCAAGGATCCCGGTTCGAGCCCCCGGCTCCCCACCTGCAGGGGGGTTGCTTCACAAACGGAGAAGCAAGTCTGCAGCTATCTTTTTTAAAAAATTACCTTTACTTATTTGATAGAGGCCGCCAGAAAGTAAGAGGGAAGGGGGTGATAGGTAGAGAGACACCTGCAGCATTACTTCACCACTCGTGAAGCCTTCCCCCAGCAGGCGGGGACCCGGGGCTCAAACCTGGGTCCTTGCACACTGTAACATGTGCGCTCAACCAGGTGCGCCACCACCCGGTCCCCAGGTGTCGGTCTTTCTCTCCCACTCTCCGTCTTCCCCTCTTCTCTCGATTTCTCTCTGTCCTGTCCAATAAAATGGGAAAACATAACTGTGGGGAGCAGTGGATTCGTAGTGCGGGCACTGAGCCCCAGTGGTAACCCTGGAGGCAAAAACAAACAAAAGTCTCAAGGTTATACAGCTGGGAGAAACCCACTTGTTCAGTTCTGATTAGATCAGAAAGGCTGGGTGTGAACTTGTGTGAATAAACTAAACTTAGTCGCAGTCAGATCCCACCTCTGCCCAGCCAGCTCCTTAGCCTGGCTTACATCGTATTTCTCCTCTGTAAAGCAGAGATAGTTTGGTACCCTTATTGGGTTGCCTGAGGATTAAAGCAGCCTATCGTGTACAGCAAGCAGCACAGGGTAGCTATTTCACAAATGCTGCTTTCTACCTCAGCTGTTCCCTGGTCCTCTCTGCCCCTGTCAGCAGCTGCCATTCCCAGACACAGATCACATGGCCACTATCCATCTTCATAAAGAGCCTGACAGGGAGGTTTCTTTTAAGGAAACATGACAGGAAGGGGGTAGTCAGAAGCTCTGAGCATCTGTTAATCCAAGCATTTTAACAGATTTCCTTTGAACAAAGGATGCCCCTATCATATATCACATACCCGGGGAGTTTTTCGTCTTGTGGCTAGGCATGAGAATTTTAGTTAAGTTGATTGATAAGAC
This sequence comes from Erinaceus europaeus, assembly GCF_950295315.1. NCBI lineage: Eukaryota > Metazoa > Chordata > Mammalia > Eulipotyphla > Erinaceidae > Erinaceus > Erinaceus europaeus. The sequence continues at coordinate 9,584,770 of NC_080182.1, read as the reverse complement.
TTTTTTTTTTTCCCTTCCAGGCCACTGCTCTTGGTGGCCATTTTTTTTTTTTTCATTTTATTGTATAAGAAAGAGAAAATTGAAAGGGGGAAAGGAGATAGAGAGGGAGAGAGAAAGATAGACACCTGCAGATCTGATTCACCACTTGTGAAGCTTCCCCCTTGCAGGTGGGGAGCCAGGGACTTGAACCAAGATCCTTGCAAGGATCCTTATGCACAGTATTATGTGTGCTTCACCGGGTGTGCCACTGTCTGACCCTGGAGACTTACTCTTTTAAAATACAGAGAGAGAAGGGAGGGAAGGAGAGATAGATGGAGAGAGAGAGACCACAACACCAAACCTTTCTTCACTGTGGTGGGGCAATCATCAGCAAGTTCTAATACAACTGGAAGGGCGTTAGTATATCTAAATGTGGACTAGATGGTTCAGTGAGGCAAACTGGGGACTGCAGACAGATGAGGGAAGAGAAACCAAAAGCTGAACAGGAGCTGAGTGAAAACCTGTTAGACAGGATGTTTGGGGTCTGAGTAGAAAGAGCAGCATGCCCTTTAACTTTCTTTCTTTTTACTTAGCAGAGCACTGCTCAGCTCTGGTTTAGGGTGGTCCAGGGGATTGAACCTGGGACATTGGAACCTCAGACATGAGAGTCTGTTTGCATAACCATTATGCTATCTGCCCCACCCTTTTACTTTCCACAGGATTTAAGAGTGGAATTTGAGCTGGACTTTGGACATAGTGACTACAGTTAGCAATTTTAAATTGTTAATGACCTATGATCTTCATTAGTGGTAAAGATCATATCCGATTCAATGCAAGTTATTGCCACTGTTTGGGCTAAGATTGCGCATGTCTATTATGGGGACAAAAGAAACAGTATTTCTGCTCAGAGAGGAAACAACACTAAAACTTCATTCTGTGTTAAATAGGCTGGGCTTGCACATATATCTAAGTGAGTTGTTTTGCTAAACCATGCAGGGAGTTAAGAGACATCTCTTGTTTTTGCCTCCTTCCAGATTGTGCCCTCAGGGTGGTCTCTCCCATCCTCCAACAGTTTATCAAGGTGTTTTCTACCCTAAGACAATCTCCCTAAAAGAAATTCTTGTGGGTGAGGGGTAGATAGCATAATGGTTATGCAAAGAGCTGTCAAGCCTGAGGCTAGGAGTCTCAGGTTCTATTGCCTACACCACCATAAACCCGAGTTTAGCACTGCTCTGGTAAGGAAAGAAAGAAAGAAAGAAAGAAAGAAAGAAAGAAAGAAAGAAAGAAAGAAAGAAAGAAAGAAAGGAAGAAAGAAAGAAAGAAAGGAAGGAAAAAAGAAAGAAAGGAAAGATAAAAGAAAAGGGAGTTGGGCAATAGCGCAGCGGGTTAAAGCCTAAGGACCAGCGTGAGGATGCTGGTTCAAGCCCCCGGATCCCCACCTGCAGGGGAGTCACTTCACAGGCGGTGAAGCAGAAGATTTCTGTGTGTCAGTACATGAGATTAGGACAAGAAAATAGTCACCTACAACAATGGAAAGGGGGGGGGGGAAGCAATTTTTTTAAAGATTTTTTATTTTTATCTTTATTTTTTACCAGAGCACTGCTCAACTCTGGTTTATGGTGGTGTGGGTGATTGAATCTGGGACTCCAGAGCCTCAGGCTTGAGAGTCTCTTTATATAACCATTATGCTATCTACCCCTCATCCACAAGATTTTCTTTTAGGGAGATTATTTTAGTGTAGAAAATACCTTGATAGATTGCTGGAGAGTGGGAAAGACCACCTTGAGGGCACAAGCTGGGAGGAGGCAAAGAAACAAGAGAGATGAGCTTACCTTGCTGCATGGTTTAGCAAAACAACTCGCTTAAGATATGTGCAAGCCCAAGCTCTGTAACACAGAACGAAGTTTCAGTGTTGTTCCCTCTCTGCGGAGAAAATACAAGTCAAAAAAAAAAAAATCTCTGGAGACTGACAACTCCAACGCACCATATTTAGTTGGGTCTGCACGACCATAAAACAGCTAACCTTTAATGCTTTTTTTCAAACATGTGTGTTGATTTAGCTATTCTATGGTTTAAAAAAATCACCAAAAGTTAGCTTAAACACTTAAAACTGCAGAGAATAAGCCTTCAAAAAAGCCTTACTTTGGAACATTTTTAGAATGGAAACCACTCAGAACACACCCTCTCCCTCCTTCCTCTCTTATGAGAGGCAAGAACGGTCATCAAAGGCAGATGGCAATTGCAGATACAACACCAAGAGCCAGCTTCACGCTCAGGAGAGAGTGCTATGTCTCTTCCTCGTGGTTTCGGGTGCCCTACACAACCAGAGGAACTTCTCTAGTAACAAACTATAGAAATGATCCCTGAAAGTATAGTCTTAACTCAAATCTCCGGGACTATGAAAGGCCTATGACAATCACCCATTTCACAGTTGTGGTGAGATAGCGTTGCTTAGCCTGACTTAATTACTAATAGACAGCGAGGTTTTGCCATCAGGCATTTAAAATATTATTATCTACGAGTAGTGTTTTTACATTTTAAATTGAATATGCAATTTTTAAAATAATGTAAAGGACACATTTAATTAGCATAATAGAGAATGATAGCCAATCACAGCCTAAATCTTTAACCCCCTGGAGCCATTCTCTCCATTGTGTTAAAGCAGCCACACCTCCGGAAGCTGGTAATCCTTGACTTTATCTTTGCATGTGGGAACCCCGCTGATCTATACTTGGTCTTAGGGATTCACCCAAGGGCTGCCCTGGCTTTTACCTTGCAGATAACAGGCAGGTTAGACACTGCTGGGACCACGTGGCTGCGGCCGGAAGGGGAACTTGGTGGTTTAATAATCAGCTCTAGAAAACAGAACTTTTCCCATTTTGTATGTTATGTTTGCTCTGCCTATCCACACTTTCTGAATTTTTTCTTTTCTTTTCTTTGCCTCGGGTTATTGCCGGGGTGGGTGCCTGCACCACGAATCCACTGCTCCTAGAGACGATATTTTCCCTTTTGTTACCCTGGTTGTTTTATCATTGCTGTGGTCATTATTATCATTGTTATTGGATAGGACAGAGAGAAATGGAGAGAGAAGGGGAAGACAGAGAGAGGGAGAGAAAGACACCTGCAGACCTGCTTCAGCTCCTGTGAAGCAACTCTCCTGCAGGTGGGGAGCCTGGGGCTCGAACTGGGATTCTTATGCCGTCCCTTGTGCTTTGTGCCACGTTTGCTCAACCCACTGTACTACCGACCGACCCCCACTTTCTGAATTTTTAAGAACTGCCTAATAGCACACAGGACTCGAATCCCACAGGTCACATGTCCAGACATGGACACCATCAATAGTCAGAACTAAAAGCAGTGTTCTGTTTGGGAAAGGAGAAAAAAAAGTCTAGTTTGGTTAAAAAAATATATATATATATATATCTTACTTGTACCAGGTGTCAGAATTCCCTTACCTATAAAGGTCAAAGAATATTCTGTTGTATGTTATCTAGTACAACTTTGAGCTGCTTTAACTTCCTTGGCTATCTGTGAATAGGTGCTGTTGTGAGTATGAATATGTGCGCTCTATTTTTGCATTGTTTTCATAAAATTTTTCCAGATTATATAATTATTTGTTTAGTTTTTAGAATTTTTATTAGTGATTTCATAATGACTAACAAGATTCTAAGGTAACAGGAGGGTGATTCCATACGCGCCCATCACCAGAGTTCCATATCCCCTCCCCTCCATTGGAAGCTTCCCAGTTCCTTACTCCTCTCTGGGAGTCTGAACCAAAAATTCTTTTGGGGGTACAGGAGGTGGGAGGTCTGGTTTCTGTAATTGCCTCTCTGCTGGACATGGGCTTTGGCAGGTTGATTCACACCCTCAGCCTGTTTCTATCTTTCCCTAGTAGGACAGGGCTCTGGGGAGATGGGGCTCCAGGACACCTTAGTGAGGTCATCTGCCCAAAGAACTCAAGTTGGCGTTATGGTAGCATTTGCAACTTGGTGGCTGAAAAGCAGTAAGATATAAAGCAGGACAAATTGTTTAATAATCAGGACCCTAAAGGTAAGAGTATAGCAGATGAGATTTGGGGGCTTCATGTTGGAAGAAGCTAGGAAGTCTATTTTAGGTCTATTCTTAGGGACCCATGACTTTTTTGCCTGAGCCCAACAGCTAACATGCAGGTGGACTAAAAGTATTGCCTGGGAAGATGGTTTAAGAGTTGAGAATAGGCTTAGAAAGCTGGATCAGGGCAGAGAGTATCTCCCAAATATTATATAAATATAATAAACCCCATCGATCTGACCTAGGCCTATTTATTTATTTGTTTGTTTGTTTGTTTATTGCCTCCAGGGCTATCGCTGGGGCTTGGTGCCTGCACCACAAATTCACTGCTTCTGGAGGCCACTTTCCCCATTTTTGTCGCCCTTGTTGTTATTATTGTTATTGTTGTCATTGCTATTATTGTTGTAGGACAGAAAGAGGAGGGGAAGACAGAGAGGGAGAAACAAAGATAGACATCTGCAGACCTGCCTCCTGCTTGTGAAGCAACCCCCCTGCAGGTGGGGAGCTGGGGGCTCAAACCGAGATCCTTAAGCTGGTCTTTGCGCTTCGCACGCTTAACCTGCTGCACTACCGCCCAGCCCCCCTCTATTCATCTTTAAGACAGGAGCCTGTGTAACCTTTGCATCCATTTTGTTTTGAGCTCGCAGTCCATGGTCACAGCTGGGAACATTCTAGGCTGCACTCATTTCAGGACCCGTCTTCCTCGAGTGGCAGGGTATGTTGACCTGGCTTCCCCTTCCTATTTCCACTTGATAAATAAAAAATAAATAAACAAATACAATTAATTGGTTGCTTCCTTCACTTTTGGTAAAGGAAGTTGACTTAGACATGTATCAGCCTACCATCTCCTCCCCCATGAACGTCACTACTTCTGTTACAGATGTGTGCTCATGACCAGAATAAGTGATTTCTTTCTCTCCATTTAAATTCCACTTGATGTGAAGATATTTGAATAATTTAAATTGTGATTGAATAATGATTCTATTTTTTATGTTATGTCTGCTGGAACATTTCCACCCACCGATCTGGCTTAACTGAAGGGTTTATTATAGGATTCTGCTAAATAGTCTTCATTTCAGATGAACATCCACATGGGGAGTCGAGCCGTAGCACAGCGGGTTAAGTGCACATGGCACAAAGTGCAAGGGCCAGTGTAAGGATCCCAGTTCGATCCCTCTGCTCCCCACCTGCAGGAGGTCGCTTCGCAAGCCGTGAGGCAGGTCTGCAGGTGTCTGTCTTTCTCTCCCCCTCTCTGTCTTGCCCTCCTCTCTCCGTTTCCATCTGTCCTATCCAACAATGACAATATCTATGACAACAATAACAACTACAACAAGCACAACAACAAGGGGAACAAAAATAGCCTCCAGGAGCGGTGGATTCGTAGTGCAGGCACCGAGCCCCAGCAATAACCCTGGAGGCAAAAAAAAAAAAAAAAAAAAGATTAACATCCACATAAAGAAAAACTTTACTATTTAATTCTTTCTTTCTTTTTTCTCATTACACCTCCATAGAATTACCTGGGATAGCTCTAAAAGGGTATTGCTTGGTTTTTCCAAGGCCCAGGTGATAGCTTCTCTTAAAAGTCAGTCTTTTCACTTGAACAAAACTTTATTGCTTCTATAACCAAGCATCCTCATGAATTGCTGCATGGAGAATTTGCCAGTAGAGAGTTCAGAAAGTCTGTTCCATTCCTTGAGCATGTGTCCTCAGCATGCCTGATTCTTCCTTCTGCACCTGCTTAATGTGCTAGTAAGATGATCTTTTTCCATATAAAAAGATTGTTGTTGTTGCTGCTGTTGTTGTTGAGTAGGACAGAGAGAAACTGAGAGAGGAGGGGAACACAGAGAGGGGGAGAGAAAGCCACCTGCAGACCTGCTTCACTGCTTGTGAAGCAACTCCCCCCCCACACACACACACAAGTGGGAAGCCAGGAATTCGAAATGGGGTCCTTGAATGGGTCCTTGCGCTTAGTACTATATGCGTTTAACCCAGTGTTTAACCAGGTGGTAACCTGGCCACCTATATTTTTAATTTTATTTCATTGATGTTTATTTTTTGTCAGCAGTGTTATCACTGGAACTCAAGTTCACCACTCCTGGTTGCCAATATATATATATATATTATCTTTATTTATTTATTGGATAGACACAGCTGGAAACTGAGAGGGAAGGGGGTGATAGAGTGAAAGGGATACAGAGACACCTGCAGCCCTGCTTCATCACTCGCGAAGCTTTCCCCCTGCAGGTGGAGACCTGGGGCTCTAACCTGGGTTCTTGCTCACTGTAACATGTGCGCTCAATCAGGTGCACCACCACCTGGCCCTTGGGATTTTTTTTCATTTTTTAAAATATTTATTCCTTTTTGTTGCCCTTGTTTTTTTTTTTTTTTTTTTTTTTTGTCTCCAAGGTTTTTGCCGGGGCTCAGTGCCTACACCACGAATCCACTGCTCCTGGAGGCCATTTTTTCCCTTTTGTTGCCCTGGTTGTTTTACCATTGTTGTGGTTATTATTATCGTTGTTATTGATGTTGTCATTGTTGGATAGGACAGAGAGAAATGGAGAGAGGAGGGGAAGACAGAGAGGGAGAGAAAGACAGACACCTGAAGACCTGCTTCACAGCCTGTGAAGTGACGCCCCTGCAGGTGGGGAGCAGAGGGCTCGAACTGGGATCCTTACACCAGTCCTTGCACTTTGTGCCATGTGTACTTAACCTGCTGCGCTACTGCCCGACTCCCAACTTTTTTTTTTTAATTTTTAATAGGACAAAGAGAAATCAAGATGGATGGAGGAGATAGAGAGGGAGAGAGAGAGAGACACCTGCAGACCTTCTTCACCACTCATGAAACCTACTGCCTGAAGGTGAGGCCCTGGAGCTTGAACCCACATCCTCTCGCACGTTAATTTCTGTGCTCAACCTGCAGCACCACTGCTTCTTCCCTCCCTTATCTTAATAAATATATTTATTATCTTCTAATTTTTTTTTATACCAAAGCAGTACTGGTGCAGGAATTGAACCTGGGGCCTCAGGGCCTCAAGCATGAGAGTCTGTTTGCATAACTATTATGCTGTTTCAATAATAATAATAATAAAATTCTTTTTCTTCCCAGCTATAAATAATAAAGGACTATTCCGGAAAACACAATTGAGAAAAAAAAGAACATACAGGACACTGATTCTTCCAATTGCTATGACATCTTGATGAGGGCTGGAAAAGAGCTCACTGAATTGTGCACTTGTTTTGTCATGTGCTTGAACCGCATTCCAGCCTGGTCACAGAGCTTGGAGGAGCTTTGGTGCTGTGCGATTCCCAGCCCGCCACCACTACCCCGTCACCCCCCCCCCCCCCCATTTCTGCATCTGTCTCCATCTCTATGTCTTCCTTGATTTGATGATGAAAATTCACAGAAGTAGGGAGAAAAGGGCAGGCACTTGGGCCTAGGATATACAGGGCTAGGATTCAGGGTAGGTTAGACCATAAAAACATAGGCTATCCTGGTGAGCGACATAGCAGAGTGGCTATGCAAAAAAAAAAAAAAAAAAAAAAGTCTCAAGGTAGAGGCAGCAGAATTCCAGGTTCACACCCTCATACCACCACAAGCCAGAACTGAACAGTGCTCCAGTAAAAACAAAAAGCCTATAAACGTGGGTTATCAGTCTTCCAAACTGCTTCCAGACAAAAGCTGACCTTGTTTTGGATTATGGCTTTAATACGCTGCAAATTTGGTACCATTAAAAAAACAGACAAACAAAAAAGGGGCCAGGTGGTGGCGCACTTGGCTGAGTCCACATGTTACAGCGTGCAAGGACCCAGGTTCAAATCCCCAGTCCCCACCTGCAGGTGAAGAGCGTTGCAAGTGGTGAAGCAGGGCTGCAGGTGTCTCTCTGTGTCTCTTCTCTTTCTCTCCTTACCCTCTCAATTTCTGGCTGTCTCTATCCAGTAATAAGATAATAAAAAACGAATTAAAAAATATAAAACCAAACCAAACCGAAAAAATAATAATAAACAGAAGTCTATGCCCTTGATGTCTTTCTGTATGAGGAAAAGGTTGGAGTTTTTGCTTGTTTCTGTTTATATGCTGAAGTCTGGATATCCCAATAAATCCTCTGGCAGACTTTTTAGGAGGTCTGAAACCTCACACCCAGTTATGTACGAAGCTGTAGAATTTTTCTAGATAAGACACTTTAACAGGCAAAGGCAGGTACAGATGGGCTATTTTCTTGAATTAAGTCACAAATAAATGACCACAATGTGCCCCAAATCAGAGGACGTACCATCTCTCTCTTTCTCTCTCTTTCTCTCTCTCTCACTCACTCTCTTCCTGCAGTAGATATTGTAGGTTGCTTCTCTAACACTTTGAACTTCCTATCAGTACAGGAAGTCTGGGTTAGTCATATGCTCTCACTCCCACCCTCCCCTCAGACATGTGTCCTGCTGGACTCAGACCAATCTTAAACCCCAACCACAAGAACTGAGTTCTTTTGTTTGGGCATAAACTGGGGCTGAAGTTCCGTCTCTTGCTGGCCACAAGAGGAGGGAGTGAAGACAGGACTTAACAGCAGTTAACCAGCAACCCACCAAGTTAAGAAGCAGCACTGTGGAAGACGGTGTGGGGGGAGGAAGGAAGAGCTCCATGAGTGGAAACTCCATTAGCTAGGTTGTCAGATCTAATGTGTCAATTTTGAGGGCGGTACTAACTCAAGACTTAAGATTCCTTGAGTCAATAAATTGCTCTTGTTATTTTACCTATTGGGAGCTGTGTTTTCTGTTCCACTTACTTTGACAACTTGACCTGAGGAAACTTGACTTGCATATCACCTTTTCCATGACTTCCATGATTACTTCAGCTAGAAGGCATGACATTTTAAAAATATATATATATATATTTTTTTCTTTTTATTGGATGGGACAGAGAGAACTTGAGAGATGAGAGGGAAATAAAGATGGAGAGAGACAGAGAGACGCCTGCTGACCTGCTTCACTGCTTGTGAAGTGACGGCCCTGCAGGTGGGGAACCCAGGGTTGGAACTGGGGTCCTTGTGGGTCCATGTGCTTGGTACTATGTGTGTCAACACCCCGTTGGCATGACTCTTTCTAAAGCCCTTTGTTCTCCCCTCTCACAAAGTGTAAATGCCCCCCAGCTACTCTGTACACAACTCCTTTTGTTTCCTTGGGATACCTCACTATTAGCTGGTGTTCCATGGCTTTGAAATAGAACGCTGGCCTCACTTCAACACTGGGTCTGTCACTACAATCAAATTAACAGAGTGAAAGAGACCAGCAAGAGAGTGCCTGTTGCTCAGAAGAAGTGTGAGTTTCACAGGTTCTGTTTTCATACCTGACTGCATTTTTTCTATCACCTGGTGTGCTTTTTTTTTTTTTATCTTTATTTATTGTATAGAGTCAGTCAGAAATCAAAAAGGAAGGGGGAGAGAGAGAAAGAGAAAGACACCTACAGCCCTGCTTCATGACTCACAAAGATTTCCCCCTGCAGGTAGGGGCTTGGGACCAGGGGCTTGAACCTGGGTCCTTGCACATTGCTCAAACAGGTACACCACCACCTGCCCTCCCAACCTGTATTGGGTGGGGGATGGTTCAAGATGAGTGATATTTATCACTAAGTGACAATAAATTGGGCATAAGATCACACACACAGAGGGAGAGAGAAAGAGAGAGAGAGAGAGAGAAGGGGCTTTAATAGTAAAGGAACTGAGAGGCCTTGATGTATCTCTAGGTGGATAGAATGATTTGAAAAAGTCAGAGCAGGAAGCCTTACAGTTCAGAGGGCAGGGGAAAACAGCTTGGGGGAAGTGATGGTTTCTGGGTTGGGATATAAAAAAGAATAATGGGGGGGCCGGGTGGTGGCATACCTGGTTGAGCATACATGTTATTGTATGCAAGGACCTGGGTTCAAGTCCCTGGTCCCCACTTGCAAGGGGGGAAACTTTGTAAGTGTTGAAGCAGTGTTGCAGGTGTCTATCTTCCCCTTCTCTCAATTTTTTCTTTATCCAATAAACAAAACAAAATAAAATAAGCAAATAAATTTACTGAAACTCTCTTACGTAAAGACTGGTGGTAGCAAAAGGCTGTAAGCGACTCCCACAGATGATGGGGAATTAGAGTTTGTCCTAGCAGAGGCTGAATAGCCTGCCTGGTTGTCTCGTGAAGGAACTGTCTCTTTGGGCCAGACTATCTGTGGACACCTGACACCTGAGGCATATTCATTGGTCACCTGCCCCTAGTTATTCTTTCTCAAGTGAAATTTTCTGGGTGATCCTTTAGGTTCACTTCCACGTGTTTACAGGTAACCTATAAAGGAAATGGACCTTCGAAAGGGTAGGGGAAACCCTAGTTACATACCCATATGAATCTTCATCATTCTTTGTTCATACATAAAATGGAACACCGGACAGTGACTAGCTATTGAAATAAACAGAACAAAGACGATGGGTTCATATGAACAGTGGCTCCATGAGAGTTTAAATAAGTTGAAGAGACAGAGATTCAAAGAAATGTAGCAGACAGGTTTCTTCTGTAGCATCACATGTGCCAGAGTGATACTCTGGCTCTCTCTCTCTCCCCCCCCCTTCTCTTTCTCTTTAATAAGTTAGTCTTGTTTAAAAATCTTTTTCTTGGGAGTTGGGCTGTAGTGCAGCAGGTTAAGCACAGGTGGCGCAAAGCACAAGGACCAGCATAAGGATCCTGGTTCGAACCCCGGCTCCCCACCTGCAGGGTAGTCGCTTCACAGGCGGTGAAGCAGGTCTGCAGGTGTCTGTCTTTCTCTCCTCCTCTCTGTCTTCCCCTCCTCTCTCCATTTCTCTCTGTCCTATCCAACAACGACAATAACTACAACAATAAAACAACAAGGGCAACAAAAGGGAATAAATAAATAAAATAAATATAAAAATCTTTTTCTCCAGAGAAAGTTGAGTGACCATTGTATCTATTAAACAGGATCACGAAACTATACAAATAATCAATAAAAGGATAAGTCGATAAATTATATTTACTTCTTTTTTATGATTCTTAATTTTTTATTTATTTTTAATTTTTTAAGATATTTATTTTCCCTTTTGTTGCCCTTGTTTTTTTTTTTAATTGTTGTTGTAACTACTGTTGTTATTGATGTTGTCGTGGTTAGATAGGACAGAGAGATGGAGAGAGGAGGGGAAGACAGAGAGGGGTAGAGAAAGACAGATACCTGCAGACCTGCTTCACCGCCTGTGAAGCGACTACCCTGCAGGTGGGGAATCAGGGGCTCGAACCAGGATCCTTACAAAGGCCCTTGTGCTTTGCGCCATGTGTGCTTAACCCACTGCGCCACCACCTGATTCCTTCTTTCTTTTCCGCCTTCTCCTCCCCTCCCCCTCCCCCTCCTCCGCTGCCTCCTCCTCTTCCTTCTTCTTCTTCGTAGCATGGGCTAACCAGCTAGAGTAGAAGATCAGGTGAAGCAGATACCAGCTGCTCCGGCTGAGGTTAGACCAGTCAATCCTGAGTCAATTTGTGCCAGCTAGCCACAGATGCATGGTCTAACAAGACCAGCAAAAGAATCTATCAGTTGAGGCCAGCTCAGTTTCCCTACTCTTAGAATCACGAGCTAGATGCTTTTTTTATTAAGCCTTTACATTTGAAAATATTTTATTGTGTACTGAAATAAATGACAGATTTCGTAATCATATAGAAATAGGGGCACACAACTTGACTACCTCAAGATTTCTGTCCCCTAGACGATAGCCTTAAGCTTTGAATAAAAACATTTTCTCTGAGAAAAGTAAAGAAGTAAATAAATAATATATAGTAAGATTTCTAGATCCCCATCCAGATTTATTGAGCTCATCCTTAAAAGTAAGTCGAGATTTTGTGTCTAAAGATCTTCACAGTAAAACAAACAAACAAACAAACAAAAACTATGGTGATTGTCAGAGGAGGTGGGGCATGAATGGGGAGAGGTTGAGGGTTCTTTCTAGTTGATGTGATGACACAGGAACTTTTTTTCCATTTTTGCCCAAATGTATTGTGCTTTCAACCATCCATTTTGAAAGGAATCTGGGATCATTAAAAGAAAAATAAACTTTCTTTTTTTTCCCTGCCACTAGATTTATTGATAGAGCTTTCTGGTGATCACTTTTTCCTTTATTTTTTTCCTCTCTCTTTCTCTTCTCTTCTTTTTCTTTCTTTCTTTTTTTTCTCTCTCTCCTTTTTGACAGGTTAGAGACAAATTGAAAGGGAAGGGGGAGATAGAGAAGGAAAGAGACAGAGAGATGCCTGCCATACTGTTTTACCACTTGTGAAGCTTCCTCTTTCTCTTTTTTTAAATGTTTATTTATTTTCTCTTTTGTTGCCCTTGTTGCTTTTTATTGTTGTTTTTATTGATGTCATCATTGTTAGATAGGACAGAGACAAATGGAGAAAGGAAAAGACGGGGGGGGGGGAGATAGACACCTGCAGACCTGCTTCACCACCTAAGAAGTGACTCCCCTGCAGGTGGGGGGGGGGGGCTCGAACTGGGATCCTTATGCTGGTCCTTGTGCTTCGCACCATATGCGCTTAACCCGCTGCACTGCCACCGGACTCCCAAAGCCTCCTTTCTTTAGGTGGGCATCAGAGGCTTGAACTGGTGTGTTTCTGAGCATGATGACATGTGCACTCTATTGGGGGCACCACTGTGCAGTTCGAAACTGTCTTTAAGTGTTGATCTGATGTCTAATTTTCATCTACTTTCACTCAGAGGGGAAGATAAAAACATCTGTGGCCTGTCATCTACATCTGTGTCTTTTATCCTTCTGATCACATTTTGTACCATTATTCCATCCTGCAAACAGTTATATACATTGATTCAAAGTCTCCCAGTTGATCAGAATTTGTGAGGACAAATATATATACACTTGGTCACATCAAGAAAAACATAGAATTCTGGGGCAGAGCTATAGTGACCTAGTCTTGGGAAAAACAAATATTTCACATCTGGGATATCTGGTAAAGAAAAAAAATCAGTCAGAAGGATGGCAGTTAAGTATGGACAGCAAGAACCAAAGGAGGAAGACTGAGACTCAAGTAGACACAGTACCGTGTTGCTGGTTGTCACTACATCTATAATTGCTTAAATCCATGCAGAGCATTTATTCATTTATATTTTTACTCCCTCCCCCCCACCCCCAGAGCATCACTCAGCTCTGGCTTATGGTTTCTTCTTCTTCTAGCGTTTGCCCTTCTTCCGTAGCCAGTCAACAGCGTCAGGTTGAGCCTGATGTCAAGTTTCGAGACCTCCTTTGAATCTGGAGAGGTGGCAGTCGTTGACTATGTGGGTCATAGTCTGTCTGGAGCCGCAGGGGCAGTTCGGGTCGTCTCTGGCTCCCCAGCGATGGAACATAGCGGCGCACCGGCCATGGCCTGTTCGATAGCGATTGAGGAGGGCCCGATCATAACGTGCCAGGTCAAAGCCGGGTTGACGCTTACAGGGGTCTGTGATGAGGTGTTTGTTCTTGACCTCAGCTGACTGCCAACTCTGTTTCCAAGAGTCTGGAACAGAGAAGTTCAGTGTAGGCGTAGGGGACCAGATTGGGTGACGAGACGTCAAGCGTTGGACAGGGTGGGCGAAGATATCCGCGTATATTGGCAGGTCCGGTCGAGCGTAGACGTGGGAAATGAACTTAGATGATGCCGCATCCTGACGAATATCTGGCGGGGCGATGTTGCTAAGAACTGGCAGCCATGGAACCGGGGTGGAACGGATGGTTCCAGAAATTATCCTCAGGGAGGAATATAATTTGGAATTGACCAAGTGGACATGGGGGCTACGGAACCATACTGGTGATGCTGAGGATTGAACCTGAGACTTCTGTGCCTCAGACATGAATGTCTTTTTTGCATAAACACTACGTAGTCTCCTCAGCCCTATGTAGCAGATTTAAAGGACCCAGGTGGAACCACTGAGGAATCAACTGGCTTAAGCAAAAGAGCTTGGAAGTATTGTTTAGAGCTGTGGGAACTACAGGCTCTTGAGTGAACCTCATGGGGCCCACTAGGGAAACCAGCGAACTGAATGTTGCAGAACGTTGTACGTAGACAGCAGGGAAGTCAACCAAACTCCAAGATGCCCCGGATGCCATACAGACCTTGGTGAAAACTGACTTGGACTCCACAGTCAAAGAAAGCTTCCTCTCCCCTCTCTCCCTCCCATGTACATAATATTACATCATTGCTTCAGATCTCCTCCCCTCCCCCAGAACTCAGTTACAAAGCAGAACCTAGCACCACCTACTGACCAATAGCAGAAGCCAGCATAGGTCAAAGCTAGGACAACAGTAGCTCTGGAAAATAACACAGATACAGAGATCTTCTTCTTCTAGCGTTTGCCCTTCTTCCGTAGCCAGTCAACAGCATCAGGTTGAAAGCTGTGAGGAGCTGCTTGTTGCTGGCTTTGAAAGTGACTGGGATCCATGTGGATTCAGTCGGCTCAGAGGGGAAAAATTAAGAAATACATTGTCAGGAAATCTGAAGAAATGCAAAGCTCTCAATTCAATATGGAGAAATAGATCAAGAAAGAAATCCATACCCTTGGAGATTCACTTTATGGGAAAATGGAAAAATATTAAAAGAGTGCTATAGAGTATGCAGGACACTGAAGACATTCCAGTAGCAAATAGCATGTCAAGGAAGCAGACTTAACCATGTAGAAGAGAGAACATTAGGAATAAATGACAGTTACCACACTGCTTGACTTCTTAAGTTTTTATATAATAATATCGTAAATGTTTAATGTTGGTCTATAGAATTATGAGATTTCAGGGGTAGAGTTTCACACTTCCACATATGTATGTGTAACTTGCTGAACTTGCCACCAAAATGTCTATTTCCCCCTTTTTCTTTCTAATAACCATTATTGTTCTCACAAAGTCAAAGAAATAGTTTGGCCGTCTTTGTTTTTTGAAAGTTCATTCCTTTAGTTAACTATGTCCCACAAATGAGTGAAAACACCTGGAAGTTGTCTTTTCTCTCTTCCTTAAGTGTAATCACCTGCAGTGCCATTCATTTTAATCCAAAGTGACATAATATATTTTTAAAGAGAGACAGGAATTGAGAGGGAGGGGAGGAGGAGACGGAGAAAAAGGGACAGATAGCTGCAACACTACTTGTGAAGCTTCTGCTGCCGCAGGTGGGGGTTGAGGGCTTGGACTTTTATTTTAGTGGCATTGGAACAAATTGACATCTTCACTGGTAGTGGACTCTGGGGCAAGATACCAGCATAAATGTTACAAGCAACACTTAGCTCTTTTCAGGAGTTTAGATACTGGGCATTCAATGGACATGTAATATCAATGAATAAATACAGCATCATCTGAAACATCTGAATTTGCCCTGGGAGGAAGCTGAGTTCTTCAGTACTGATGAGATATGGTAACATCACCGCCATCCAGTGACATCTCTTTGTACATCCTTATCTCCTTTTGGTTAAGAGATAAGAGTTTTTAGAGGGATAAATGTTGATGAAGATGACCAGAGAGCTCTGAACTGCAGTTCCATCAGGACTCAGGGGTGGGGGGAGGGGAGATGGAAGGACATTAAGAAGTAGTAGGTGTGACTTAGAAAGGAGGAGAAGGGGAGTCGGGCAGTAGTGCAGTGGGTTAAGCGCATGTGGCATGAAGCACAAGGACCAGCCTAAGGATCCCGGTTCGAGTCCCAGTCCCCCACCTGCAGGGAAGTCACTTCACAGACAGTGAAACAGGTCTGCAGGTGTCTATCTTTCTCTCCCCCTCTCTGTTTTCCCCTCCCCTCTCCATTTCTCTCTGTCCTATCCAACATGACATCAATAACAACAACAACAATAACTACAACAATAAAAGAAACAAGGGCAACTAAAGGGAATAAATAAATAAATATTTAAAAAAAAAGAAAGGAAGAGAAGGCAGGACCACAGGAAAAAAATGGTCAAATATCTACAAATACAGATATTTATAGGATAATTATGGGATATTCCTAGGTATAGGAATAATAGTCAACTCATATCTGTGATCTTGGGAGAACTACTACAGTTTTGTGCTCTGGGAGGTGGTGTAATAGTGTTAGACTCTCAAGCATGAGGTCCCAAGTTCAATCCCCGGCAGCACATGTGTCAGAGTGATGTCTGGTTCTTTCTCTACTCCTATTCCTCATTAATAAATAAAATATTTACAAAAAGAACTACTGAAGTTTCCAGTGGAGGAAATGGGTGGTGGGAAAGGTGTGGAATCATACCCCGTTATAATTTTGTAAACCAATATGAAATTGTTAATACAAATTTAAAAAAAGAGGTAGAGTCTTTTTCTACCCCAAGAAACTGGACACTTTGTATCTTATTATGAATAATATCTTATACCAGAGTGATGATGGTGAGTCATAGGTCTGGGCTGTACCTATGTCACCTTCTTGGAAACCTTGGCTACACTGTATGGAAAAGCTCAGATTGACTGGAGGGGAAAAACAAACAAACTTCTGGAGAGTGAGGCCCAGGAAAGTGCCCCCATCAATGTAATGTAATCAACATAGATAACTCATGTAAATAAGTCACTTGAAATCATCCAGTCCTAGCTGGGAGGTCAGTAGAAGAACTGTTTGTCTGAGCTCCTTCCCAACTCTTATCTTATGGAATTATTGGGAAGGGGGGTATTTATGGTATCAAAAACACCAAACTTTGCGGCTGTTTTCCTAGGCACTGAGTATGAATATACTTCTGAAATCTTCAACCAGGCTACACCAGTTTCCTGAGAACTTGTCTACCTGTATCTTGATAGAAGAAATCACCTTCACTGATACAAAACTAAAGTTTGGAAAGCCCTGTTGATAATACACAAAGACAATGGAGCTCTTCTAACTGAGTGACTCACACAGCTTCTGTGACTGGTGAACTGTCTTTACAGCTCACTGAACGGATGTGGTGAAGAAACAGAAGACAAAATAAACATTTCCTGATATTTGCCTCGTGGACCTTCGTGGACCCTCTCCGCGGTCAGACCTGGTCAGCTAACCCACTGTTATGCACCAGAGGTGGGGCCAAAGAGGTCCAGACCAAGGGCATCAGGGGTGAGCGCGCTGAGATCTCTCTCTCGCTCTCTGGAGACCACGGCAAGAGACAGAATCAGAGATCACTCAGGATACCATTGCGGGGAATAGGACATGTATTGTGCAGCAGAGCAGAGTTTTTAAAGGGTGGTAGGGGGGAGCAATGGCGAGGAGAGGTCTGTTAAGGGATACCTTATATGGTCAAGACAGCAGGGGGTAGAGAAATGGTGAGGGTCTTTCCAGTAACCTTTGGGTAAGTGGTCCAGCTACTTTGGGGAATGAGGAAGTGAAACCACCAGCTAGCACAGAAGGGATGTGGATTCCTGCAGGAGAGAGAGGGACTGGGACCTGTTTGGCAGGTTCCTTCTTGCCCAGCCCATAGAGGCTAGAAGCCCCTGGAGAGACAGACAGAAGGCCTGCGCCTCCCAGGCATCCAGGGGTTCCCCCTTGCAGGGTCCGCACATGCTTACCTTGGCTTATGCAAGGTCCCACACTTGATGACAGGCTGACTCTGCTTGGCTGGGAGGGGAGGGGCCCAGGATGATCAGAATTCATCTCTGGGCCACCAGGTCAAGTGGGTACTAATCAGGAAAAATGTTTGGCTATTAAATGCTCCATTGGTTTCTTAAAATGTAACCCGGTGTGTCATAAATTTGGATTAGCCATAGAAAATCAATCTTTACCATATGCAAATTAAAGATGAAATGAGATTCTCCCTGTGATGCTCTGCTGAGCCGCTATCAGTTACGTCACTTAACCAGTGTCCAATCCGCTTCCATTTTTTGCGTCATTTTGTGACTTGAAGCCAGTTATCTCTCAGTTTCTGGTCAGAGGATTCGAGGCTTTTCATTAGCAAGCTGTTGACTTTGTTTCATTTGCCCAGTACAGAGTCAACTGCCCCAGGGAGTGAACTTGCTGCCTTGGCCCTGAAACCATCTCCCTAAAACTGGATATTGATCTTGATATTCTTACATTCTCTCCCTCTCTCTCTCTGTGTGTGTGTTGTGTGTGTGTGCGTGTGTGTGTGTGTATGAGAGAGAGAGAGAGAAAATGTGTGTATACAGATATATGTTCTAGAAATTCTAGTAACATGTCTACTGGGACATGTTACATGTGTGTGTTGAGGAAGTTAATTTTTCCATCAAAAATAAAATGTCATATGTATAAGTCATTTTCCCCAAGTCTATGGAGTGATGAAGCCTTGTGATCAGACATCTCAGAACTGGACTGAATATTTGGGATTAGGATGGCAGAAGGCAGGCAAGTTCCTTTTGCCACTTCCTAAACAGCTGTGTTCTAGCCCTTACAAATCACTGCAGCATGTAACTAAGTACCTGTAGGGAAATAGAGCAAGAGCACTGATGACTCCCCAAGGGAATAGAAAGCGAGCTTTAAGTCCCACCAGCCGCTGGCTACTCAAGAACTTAACAACACTCTGTCTTGCGATAGGATGCAGCTAATTAGCCAGGGAACTGACTAGCATGAATGGGATGGAATGGGCTGGAATGGAATGATTAATGATAATAAATTCTGTATACTACTTCGTAGTTTGCTGGAAACTCACAATTAATTAATCTCACTTGATCCTCTCAACAGCCATATGCTGGTGGTATTATTATCCCATTTTACAATGTGGGAACTGAAATGACTAAATTAACACAAGAACAACTTGAAAAAAGTAGATGCCACCTGACCCGTTGTCCTATTTTAGAAATTGTTCTTGAGAAAATAAGAAGTCCAGTGGTAAAGACATTTATGAGGGACTGGGTAGTGGCACACATGGTTGAGCACACACATTGCAGTACTCAGGTACCCAGGTTCAAGCCCCAGATCCCCTCCTGTAGGGGGACAGCTTCACAAGTGGTGAAGCAGGGCTGCAGGTGTCTCTCTCTGTCTCTTTCCCTTTTTATCTCCACCTCTCCTCTCAATTTCTCTGTGTCTCTATCCAATAATAAATAAAAATAGGGGCCAGGTGGTGGCACACCTGGTTAAGCACACACATTACATTGCACAAGGACCGAGGTTCAAGCCCTTAGTCCCCACCTGTAGGAGGAATGGTGAAACCTTTTTTTAAATTTTAAAAAATTTTCTTTCTTTATTTATTGGATAGAGACAGCCAGAAATCGAGAGGGAAGGGAGGGATAGAGAGGGTGAGAGACAGAGAGACACCTGCAGCACTGCTTCACCACTTGTGAAGCTTTCCCCTTGCAGGTGGGGAGTAGGGACTTGAACCTGGGTCCTTGTGCATTATAACATGTGCACTCAACCAGGTGCGCCACCACCTGGCCCCCAAATGAAATATTCTAAGCAATTAATAATGGCTGGAGCTATTCCATAAGATTGATGATTTTTCTCCTCTCTTTATTTTCTCTACTTTCAGAACCATGGTGTACATATATCATAATTATAATACTAAGTTATTATTATACAATAATAGTAGTGTAGCACATGTTTTAATGTTGGCTCGCTCCTGAGATGTTTGTAAAAACCAGAGAACTAAGCTGTCTGAGGTGCTTGGAGTGCTTTTGAAAGTCAGAGTAAACATATGCCAAACATGGTTACTTTATCAAACCCACTTTGACCATTTCTAACTAAATTTTCTTTAACAAGATAAACAAGATTCCACAGGGTCTGGTAATGGTCCGTCTGTGAGATCACTGGATATATGGTTCATCCCAGCAATTTTCTATACTTATCTTCCTTATCCTTCACAAAGTACAGTCAGTGTTTGGGAAAATGGTTTGTGAGACTTAGTAAATTGCTAGGTAAAATATTTCCTTGGATAATGGTGTGTCTGACACTTTAAACATCTGAAACCCTCTGAGTTATTACATCTCCGGTAGAGGAGGTCAGATAATGCCTCTGGAGATGGCTCTTATTAGGGGAGTTTTGGCTGATGTAAAGTAGGAGGCAGAAGGAGAGGAAAATGGCAGGCAGGCTGCAAATGTAGAATTCTAAACAGATATTTAGAGAGAATTTCCAAACAAGAGGCAGAGTCCCTGCTTCTATCAAAACGGAGGGAAGCAAATTGATTCTGCAAGGAAAAAGTCTTGCCTTCGTGAGGAGACTTCTAATAAGGACTAAATTCCATTTCTTGACTTTTTTTTCTTGTCAAATAGTTTTTAGGGCTATAATTTTAGCGTTTTTAATGTGGTTACATTTAAGTAGTAAAGTGTGGTTTTTTTTTTTTAAATCATGAAACTCATTTGGAGTGTGATAGAATTTTACATCTAATTATTTAATCACCTGGAAAATATTCTTTTTCTTTAATTAACCAGTGGTAAATATTAGCAATTTCATTCATTATCATTCTTGTCACCATTTTCCAATATATATTTTTAAATTCTTTTTTTTTTTTTAATTTTTTATTTAAGAAAGGATTAGTGAACAAAGGCATAAGGTAGGAGGGGTACAACTCCACACAATTCCCACCACCCAATCCCCATAACCCACCCTCTTCCATGATAGCCTTCCCATTCTCTAGCCCTCTGGGAGCATGGACCCAGGGTCGTTGAGAGTTGCAGAAGGTAGAGGGTCTGGCTTCTGTAATTGCTTCCCCGCTGAACATGGGCGCTGACTGGTCGGTCCATACTCCCAGTCTGCCTCTCTCTTTCCCTAGTAAGGTGTGTCTCTGGGGAATCTGAGCTCCAGGACATATTGGTGGGGTCTTCAATCCAGGGAAGGTAGCCAGCATCCTGGTGGCATCTGGAACCTGGTGATTGAAAAGAGAGTTAACATACAAAGCCAAACAATTTGTTGAGCAATCATGGATCCCAAGTTTGGAATAGTGGAGAGGAAGTGTTAGGAATGAAAGTGAATTTCATTCATTATCATTCTTGTCACCATTTTCCAATATATATTTTTAAATTCTTTTTTTAAAAAATTTATATTTATTTTCCCTTTTGTTGCCCTGTTGTTTAACATTGTGGTTATTATTGTTGTTGTTGTTGATGTCACTGTTGTTGGATAGGACAGAGAGAAATGGAAAGAGGAGGGGAAGACAGAGGGGGAGAGAAAGACAGACACCTGCAGA
Source organism: Erinaceus europaeus (assembly GCF_950295315.1). Lineage (NCBI taxonomy): Eukaryota > Metazoa > Chordata > Mammalia > Eulipotyphla > Erinaceidae > Erinaceus > Erinaceus europaeus. Next base: position 9,563,673 of record NC_080182.1, on the reverse strand, counting down.
CCTGCTTCACCACTTATGAAGTGACCCCCCTGCAGGTGGGGAGCTGGGAACTGGAACATGGATCCTGATGCTGGTCCCTGCACTTTCCACCATGTGCTAAGGCTTAACCCACTGCACCACCATCTAGCTCCCGAGATCACCATTATTATTATTTTTAAAAAATATTTTATTTATTTATTAATAAGAAAGATAGGAGGAGAGAGGGGGAGAACCAGACATCACTCTGATACATGTGCTGCCGGGGGTTGAACTCAGGACCTCATGCTTGAGAGTCCAGTACCTTAGCCACTTGCGCCACCTCAAGACCACTTATTATTATTTATTTATTTTCCTTTTTGTTGCCCTTTTTGTTGTTGTCATTGTTGTTGGATAGGACAGAGAGAAGTGGAGAGAGGAGGGGAAGACAGAGATGGGCAGAGAAAGACACCTGCAGACCTGCTTCACCGCCTGTGAAGCGACTCCCCTGCAGGTGGGGAGCCGGGGGCTCGAACCAGGAAGATCACCATTTTTGATAGTGAGTAGTATCTGTTATCGGCTCAGGTTCTTTCATAAACACTGGCATAGGTCACTTGGTTTAACCTTCGCAACACTGCAGATCTGGGCACTGAGCCTCAGAGAGGTTGTCCAGAGACACAAGTAGTAACCTAGATTTTCTGAATCCCAAAGGATTCACTCTGTTATACACCCTTTTAAAAATACTGCCACCTGTATCAGAGATGAAATTGTTACAGGTTGGGCATGGACCTTTTCTGTGATTTGTTTTTGTTGGTTTGTTGATCTGTCTGTGTGGTTTCATATCCTATAACTTTCTACAGGTAATGGGACAAATCCCTCCCCCCAGAATCCCATAGAATCAAAATTCATCTTGACTCTTCCTACCTTGTATTCTTCCCAAAGAATCTACAAATTATTTTTGTGTGTTTTAATCAACCAGGTGGTGTATATCCACCTTTGGTGTTTAGGAAGTGCACACAAGCTAGAAGGAAAACATGAAGATTGGGAGTCCGGTAGGTTAAGTGCAGGTGGTGCAAAGCGCAAGAACCGGCATGAGGATCCAGGTTGGAGCCCCCGGCTCCCCACCTGCAGGGGAGTTGCTTCACAGGTGATGAAAAAGGTCTGCAGGTGTCTATCTTTCTCTCCCCTTCTCTGTTTTCTCCTCCTCTCTCCAGTTCTCTCTGTCCTATCCAACAATGACGACATCAACAACAATAATAACTACAACAACAATAAAAACAACAAGGGCAACAAAAGGGAAATAAATATTAAAAAGTCTTTAAAAAAAAGAAAGCACAAAGATGGGTTAGGAAGTTACCCACATAGAGGTGTTTTCTGTGGGCGCACTTTCACGTGACTCCCGTTTCGTTATTCTCTGTCTCTCTTCACTTGAATGTGATCTTCATGGATGATTCTGTCTCTGAGATCTCGGTTGTATTCTCAGGAGCTTTTTAACCTTGAATGTTATCCAGATCACAAGTTCAGAGCCAAGGTACTTAAATACAACCTGTTCAGACACTTTCACCGATCACCCCTTTCTCTATGAATGCCCTTCAGTCAAAAAGAGTGCCTCTTCCAAGGCTTCACCCTCTCTACAGATGCAACTCACAACATCCAACGTCTCTTTGGGCATACAAAATCCCAACATCCTTGACCCAGCTTGGAATGACTTTGAAGGAACATCCCAACACACTGCTCCTTGTAGAACTGACCTGTGATGTCACACTTCACCTACCTCTGTTTGGTGCTGTTTTCCTAATGTCCTTAACTGGTGCTATTCCTGAGCATATGCCCCAGGGAACTGTGTCCAGCCTACTCTGGCATAGGGCCTGTTTCCAGGAGACATAACCCAATATAATGTACAACAGTGCCCAACACACGATTGGCTGGAGACTCACCACGGAGTTAATATATGCAAAGCTCCTTGTGAGTTCCTTCATCAGTCCTAGTGGCTATCACTCTTCACAGTGAAGGAGAAGCCTCCCTGCACCCTCCTTGAGGTGAAGAGTCATATGTGGCGTCTTTTCAGCTCCTAATGATGCCAAAGATCCCACTTGTTAACCACTGCTTGTTAATCACTCTCTGATATGCCCAGAGACACAATCCCAGCACGATCACTAATCCTGAGTGTCTCTGGAGTTCATCTCTACTTGACCCCACAGCTCCTCAGATGTGGAAGGGGGACTTACATTACTCAGTCTTACATTACTCATTACTTACATTACTTAGTCTCTGCCCAGGCCATGGGGATTTCTTCTAGGGTGGTCTCTCCTCACTGTTTTCACCTCAATGTTTTGTTCAGATAAGAGACACTCCATGATGGGCATAGCCTGGTCTTTCAGTGTTAGCTGCAGGACTCATTCACTGAGGGCACAGCCTAACAAAGGTAACTATGTTGACACAAATATGGAAGGTAAGTGATGTCCTAACCTAACCGTTTATCCGGTTTTCATTTACTACCCCAAGGAAATCTCTCTGGTTCTGCCCGAGGTCAGGATACTTAGAAACAGAGCCAGAAGCGGGCACATTCACCAAATCATTTGTAGAGGACTAGTCTCAAGGAAAAGAGAAGGAAGTCACACAGGACAGGAGAACAATGGCCTCAAAAGGACGGTCTCAGTCCAATCCCACAGGGAGCAGGCGTGGGATCGCAGACGTGTCCCTGACTGGTACAAAGGGTCCAGCCATTTTTTCCTCATGCCAGGTGATTATTGATTATGGGCTGTCCCCAGGCAGAATAGCAAACAGATCAATCTTTGACCTTGGGGAAATAAGCAATTATCACAAATAACTACTTACTTTTTTTTTTTTAAAGGAAAACGCTGGAAATTATATTAAGTCACAAGGAAAAACTTCTAGCAATTCTCCAGGAATAACCGAGTTGAAGAGTGTGCACACTTGCAAGGCATTCGGCATGTGATGCCAAATTGCCATCCAGGAAAACCATCCCAATTTATATTCTTCAGGCACTGCATAAGCAATAGACATTTCTTCACACTCTTCCTGAATCTAGAAAGCATCTTTAAAAAAAATTAGCGCATGGGGGGCAGGTGCTAGAGCAGCGGATTAAGCGCACATAGTATGAAGCGCAAGGATCTGAGCAAGGATCTGGGTTCAAGCCTCTGGCTCCCCACCTTTGTGGGGGGGGCAGTGTCACTTCACAAGTGGTGAAGCAGGTCTGCAGGTCTCTCTTTCTCTCTCCCTTCTTCTCTATCTCCCTCTCCTCTCCCAATCTCTCTCTGTCCTATTCAATAAAATGAAAGAAATGGCCACCAGGAGCCATGGCGTCATAGTGCAAGCACCAAACCCCAGTGATGACCCTGGAGGCAAAAAAAAAAAAATCTTAATTTTTTTAAAGAAAAAAATTATTTTGATTTTATCATAATTTTAAAGAAAATTTCTATTAGACTACTCACATTTATATCCCAGAACTAAGAAAGCATAGCCTGGGGATGATGGCACAGTGGATAAAGCATTAGACTCTCAGGCATGAGGTCCAGAGTTTAATCCCCAGCAGTACATGTACCAGAGTGATATCTGGCTCTCTTTCCCTCTCTCCTTCTATCTCTCTCATTAATAAATAATAATAAAAAAACCAACCAAACAAACAAAAAGCTCTGTGTAGCTGAGACAGACTTACAGATCATTTGTATAGTATGCTTTCAAAAAAGTCAAGTCCACATCTGTCTCCTTGGTAGAACTACTGCAGTTTCTGCTAAAGGGGCGGGGGGGGGGGGGTGGGGGCAGACACAGAACTCTGGTGTTGGGAATGGTTGTGGGGTTATACCGCTATTATCTTATAGTTTTGTAAATTACTAATAAAATGTTTTTAAAAAAATAAAGAAATCAGATGCGCTATTCTCAAAGAGGGCTACAGAAAACAGAGAATGGGCTTGGCCTACAGAATCAGGCCCAAATGCGTCTGCTCAGCCTCACGGCCTCCTGCCTGGGTCCTACTCTCTGCTCAGGATTCACACCGGCTGTTTTCAAGCTCCTCAAAAGCTCCACTAACTCTTTTGAATTTCCTACTCTGTGTATGGCAGTTATTTAACTCTATCTTGTTTTAAACTGCTTTCATACTTGGGCTCTAGCTTGGTTGGACTAATAGCTCTTACAAGAATAATGATTGGGGTAGGGTAGGTAGCATAATAATGATGCCAAGAGACCCTCATGCCTGAGGCTCCAAAGTCCCAGGTTCAGTCTTCCAGACCTTCTCGAGAGATGTTTTCCCCCTTCCCCCACCATAAACCAGATCTAAGCAGTGCTATGGAAAGAGAGGAGAGAAGAGAGAGAGAGAGAGAGAGAGTATGAGCTTCATATATTTTGAAGACTTTATTTCATATGACCATGTGACTTTACATAGGAAAGGCAATTTAAAAAATATGAAATGCTTGGAGTTCTCTGTCTTCCAAGCCTCTAGACATGATACTTACTCCAGGATTTCTTGACACTCAGGCTTGAAAAAAAAAAAAAAAAAAGAGTCTGTGAGTTGTTTGGTTATCTGTGACCTCTACAAAGGCATTTTAATTTAGTTTTGTAATTGGAAAATATTGACTCATTTAGTTGATATAGTTCTACCTTTATTGTTGTTGCTTGACAAAGTATGCTCACTTTTAAGTGCAGACATAGGTCTCTTTTCTACTCATTGAAATCCTCTTCATCAATATAATTTATTTTCCTTTCATTTATAATACTTACCACAACTGCAGGTCTATACTTCTTGGGGTGTGTGTGTGTGTGTGTGTGTGTGTGTGTGTTTCTAAAATCTAACTCAATTGAAGTTTATATGAAGTAATTACATTCCTTTTGCCTATCACGAAATACGCAGCTTGAGAGTTGGGTGGTGGCGCAGTAGCGCACATGGCACAAAGCGCAAGGACCGGCGTAAGGATCCCAGTTCGAGTTCCCGGCTCCCCACCCACAGGGGAGTCGCTTCACAGGCGGTGAAGCAGGTCTGCAGGTGTCTTTCTCTCCCCCTCTCTGTCTTTCCCTCTGCTCTCCATTTCTCTCTGTCCTATCCAACAATGACAATATCAACAATAACTATAACAACAAAACAAGGGCAACAAAAGGGAAAATAAATAATAAAAAAATTAAAAAAAAAAAGAAATATGCAGCTTGTCTCACAGCCCAGGGTAAAATGCTCAAAAATAGAGATTAAACAATTAACTATTATATAATACTAGTTCTTACGTCTTATTTTGTTAAAAACCTAATTACTTTGGTATTCCTTATTGTATATTTATAATTCTTTCAATGCCTCCCTTTTTAAAAATAAGAATATAAGTTAATAGGAATGTATATTAACACTGTTCACACCACCCCATCCCCACACCCCTATAATGAAGATAAAAATCTGCCCTCTCCTCCAACTCAAGAATTTTTTAAAAATTTTAAATTTTTTTATATTATCTTTATTTACTTAACAGAGACAGCCAGATATCGAGAGGGAAGGGGGTGATAGAGAGGTAGAGAGACAGAGAGACACCTGCAGCCCTGCTTCACCACTTGAAAAGCTTTCCCCCTACAGGTGGGGACTGGGGGCTTGAACCCAGGTCCTTGTGCATCGTAACATGTGCACTCAACCAGGTGTGCCACCACCTGGCCCCCAACTCAAGAATTTTTTGCCTTAGTGAAATACTCCAAACTCAGTCAAATTCTACTTTGTTTACCTGTGTCTGTTCTTCTTTTTCAGTGCAACCTTTTGGTCTATTCTTTCCAGATTCTGTGAGAGCTTTTCAAATTTATCTTCCAAACTACTACTTAAATCTTTTGACATAACTTCTTTATACATGACATAACTTCTGATTTCCAGCAACATTGTAGTTTTGTTATTTAGATCTTAGTTTTCATTCTATCTTTTCTTCACCATTTTTCTTTTCTTTCATTTTTTTTCCTCTTTCCGTTGCCGCCTCACCCCTTTACTCTTTATGACATTATGCTGTGGTTTCCCTGTCAGCATGCTAAGTAATTTCTCAGCTTTTTTTTTCCCTTCTGGATCTGCAATAGATAATTTTTGTCAGGGGTGCTCATTACAAGGGAAAGATTGTTACTACAGTGGGCCTGGATATTGTTACTACAATGTTGGTATATTGAACCAAGAAGGATTATTCTTGATCTTTACTAGATTTCGGATTTTCTTCAGATCAGTCATCTCTTTCTTTCTTTCTTTCTTTCTTTCTTTCTTTCTTTCTTTCTTTCTTTCTTCTAATTTCTCATGTATATAGAAATGTCTATCTTATGTCTGCCCCATCATTGTATGTTGATAGCACATAATTCTATTTTCATAAATTCTCAACTGGAGTGGAATTGTTAGAAATCTTTGTGTTTTATCTCCATCTAATTTCAATGAGGGTTGCGGGGAGGGGGGAAGATAGCAAAAAGATTCATGCCTGAGGCTCCCAGGTTCCAGGTTCAATCCCCCTACACCACCATAAGCCAGAACTGAGTAGTACTCTGGTAAAAGGAATAACAATAATTTTGAAAATATATAAAATAAAATTGACTCTTAGACTTTAGAGTTAATGCTAGAACAGGTTAAGACATTAGGGGCTCTTGGAGCTGAATTAATATAATCTGCATGCTAGAAGGACATAAATTGGATAGTGGTGCAGAGGTGGAACATTATGGATGGAAGTGTGATTTGAGTGTCCTCACAATCACACATTGATGCCCCAGACTCCAGTGTGATGGTATCTGGAGCTGGGGGTCCTTGAGAATGTCTTAAGGTTATACATTCATGAAGTGACGTGACTAATGTCCTTTTTAGAAGAGGAAGAGAGTTCAAAGTTCTTCCCATGTGAGATACACCAAGAAAGTGGTCTTGTGCAAATTGAAGAGTTCACTCACCCAGTAACAAAATCACTTGGAAATTTGATCTAAAACATTTCAGCATCCAGAGCCATAAGAAATAAATTACTAGGAGTTCAGCAGTGGTGCAGTGGTTAAGCGCTTGGAGCAAAGCCCAAGGACCGGCATAAGGATCCTGGTTAGAGCCCCACCTGCAGGGGAGTCAATTCACAGGCGGTGAAGCAGGTCTGCAGGTGTCTGTCTTTCTCTCCCCCTCTCTGTCTTCCCTTCCTCTCTCCATTTCTCTCTGTCTTATCCAACAACAACGACATCAATAACCACAACAATGTTAAACAACAAGGGCAACAAAAGGGGAAATGAAAAAAAAAGAAAAAAAATTTTTTTAATTAAAAAAACGTTGAAAAAATAAATAAATTACTATTTCTTAAATATAAATAACAACAACAAAAAGAGAGGTATTCTTTTTCTGAAACTTCTAGATGCCATTCCATTTCCTCATTAGTTAATTTCTTTTTCACAAATGTGCATGCTGGTCATTTTTGAAAAATGGTTTCCTTATTTTATTGCCACCGGGGTTATCACTGAGGCTCAGTGTCTGCATACACATCTACCACTCCTAGTGGCCATTCTTTCTTCTTTAGTTGATAAGACATATGGAAACAGAGAGGACAAGAGACAGTATCACTTGCTTCTCTGCTCATGAAGCTTCTCCTCCCCCACAGTTTAAGGACCAGGGATTGAACCTGGTGTGTGCTTGTCCAGATGGGCAACCACCCAGCTCTTCTGTTCTCTTATAAGGTAGATCCATCTAGGTGAAAATAAAGAGATGCTATTGGCTTCTTCTCAAGCTTTTCTCAAATCTCTCTGCCAAATGGCAAGTTAACACCAGTCACTTCATTTTCTAGTTCTAGGTAACACTGCCACAGTTTGCCACATCCTTGGCATCTGTATTTTAGATAAAGCGTTACCTGAAAAACAGTAATTCTGTGTAGACTTCTATTAGGTTTATTTTCGACTCTCCATACCATCAGCGGTGCTTCTCTGGTGGGTAGTACACCTCTCAGAATGGATTACATCATTTCTATTATGACCTTCATAGCAACAATCTTCAACCACTACCGCTCAATATACAGTCAGGATGTGGAATTTGTAGTGTCTACCTCAATGTAGAAATAAGCCTTCAAAAACAAGATGAACAGAGGACTTCCAGAGTTGTGACTATGGAGTAGAAGAGGTATTGCTCTCCCACCCAGGTCAACTAGGAAAAGCAATGAAAATCACCTGACAACTCAACAAAACACAACCCAGGCTTTCTTCAGGAATTCACCAAGCCACAGGTGAGTTTACATACATGTGGTTCATGAATAGGAAAAGGGTGAAGGAGAGATTCTCAGGACTAAAAGACTGTACTTAGAGATGTCTGCCTTCAAACTGGGAGATTGGAGGGTGAGGCCAGAGTTAAAGAAACAACTGTTAGAAAGCAAGAAAGAAAGAAAGAAAGAAAGAAAGAAAGAAAGAAAGAAAGAAAGAAAGAAAGAAAAAAAAAAGAAATAAAGCAAGCAAGCAAGCAAGAAAGAAAGGCTCATCAAGCCACAGGTGAGTATGGACATGTGTGGCTCATGGACAGCAAAGGAGCAAGGGAAGAAATCCTAAGACTAGACAGAGGTGCTCAGGGACTGCTGACACCAAATTGGGAGAGTAACAGCTGAGATCTCCCTTCTGGGTCTGAGATAAAGCGACAAAAACTGTTAAAAAGAAAAAAAATCACCTGAAAATTCATCAACTGTGACTTCCAGAATTTCCATTTCTGTTGCCCCACAGACACTGGACCAGCTGCAGGGAGATCGACATTGACATCAGCGATACTAACTGGGCCTAGTGACTCAGGATAAAATCTCCCCTCCCGCACCAAGATATACTAACAGGGAAATCGAACACATTAGTCACAATGCCTCCTGCTGGCACTACAACAAATGAACACTAAATGAGGAAACTGAGAAATGCACAGACAGCAATGACAGAAACCCCAAATGGCCACAACAACACAGATCTAGAAAAACAACAGAGACAGAATTCAGAGAACTCATTATGAAATCAACTCAATGAAATAAACTTAAGATTCATAATATAGTGATCATTTTACATAGGAATTACAAAGTACAGAAAAGACAGACAAAAAAAATATCCGAGCAGAACTTCAGGGTCTAAAGGACACATTGAATGAGGCGACATTTAATCTCTGGAGTGATCTAATCAGGTGGAGGAGAGAATACCAGCATTAGAAGACACAACCATAAAAGTAAGGGGCAACTATGTATAAATGTGGACAGATAGTTGTAGAGAAGATGGTTGGCCCATGTTTACAACCTCAGGGGAACTGCGGTAGCTTGCAGTGGGGAGAGTGAAGATTCAGAACTCTGGTGGTGGAAATGGTGTGGATTCAAACCTCTCTCAACATGTAATTCTATAAATATAAAAATAAATAAAAAGTAAAAAAAAAAAAAAAAAGGACACAACCATCACACTGTGAATTTAAAACTCTTGGAGAGGAAAGGTTTAAGAAAAATGAAGCACTTCTCGATGAAATATCAGCTTCCATCAGAAAGACAAATATCAGAGTGATTGGGATCCTTGAGGACGAGAAGGAGACAGGAGTAGAGAACATATTCAAAGTAACTTTAGCAGAAAATTTCATATCTGAGCGTTGTTCAAAATACAGAAATCTAAGAAGGTGAATGCACACCTCAATTTTCGAACCCAAAATTACAGACACCAAGCCATATCATGTGAGACTATTTAAAACTAGGGACAAGGAAAAAAAGATCACATGCTGTGAGGGAAACAGTCATATATATAAAGGCAGTCACTGAAGAAATCAAAAGATAAATTAAAAATTACTTGGGGAATAATGCAAATGAAGAGACCAACTACCAGATCCTGTGGGTTACAGTAAAAGCTGTTCTAAGAGGGAAGTTTATAGCAATACAGACTCATATCAACTAACAGTGAAGATCTCAAGTAAGCTACCCAACATCACAGCTGAGCCAACCAGAAAAGAAGCAACAAAGACCCAAAAGTCAGCAGGAGGTAAGAAATAGTCAAAATCAGAGTAGAAATTAATGAAAAGCATCCAGAAAGATGATCCAAAAAATTAATGAAACTAAGAGCTGATTCTTCAAAAGGATAAATAAAATAGATAAACCACTGGTTTGGGAGTTGGGCCATAGTGCCTCGGGTTAGGCACACGTGGCACAAGCGCAAGGACCAGCGTAAGGATCCTGGTTCGAGCTCCCAGCTCCCCACCTGCAGGGGAGTCGCTTCACAAGCGGTGAAGCAAGTCTGCAGGTGTCTTTCTCTCCCCCTGTCTGTCTTCCCTTCCTCTTTCTATTTATTTCCTATCTTACAACAACAATAATAACTACAGCAATAAATAACAAGGGCAACAAAAGGGAATAAATAAATATTTAAAAAAAGATCACTGGTTAAACTAATAAAAATAAAGAGTGAGAGAAAGAAAGCTATGATAAAAAACAGGAATGAGAGAGATGAAATTACAACTGAACACAGGGAGATACAAAGTATCATATATGAATATTATGAACATCTCTATGAAATAAATTGGATAACCTAAAGAAAGTAGATGCATTTTTACTGTCATACCACCTGCCAAGACTAACCCAAGAGGAAACAGATAGCTTAAACAAGGCCACCAGTAGTTTAGAAATTGAATCAGTCATCAAAAATCTTTCCAAGAATAAAAGCTTAGGCACAGGTGGCTTCACTAAAAATTTCTTTTTAAGACTTTCAAAGAAAAAGTAGCATTGATTTTTCTTAAACTATTCCAGAAAATTGAAAAAAGACAAACGCTACCAAGTGGCAAACATCACTTTGATCCCTATTGCAGGATAGGACTCTACCGGGAAAGAGAACTATTGACCTATATCACTGACTGATGACAAAGATCCTGAATCAGATGTTGGTAAATCAAATCTAACAATGTATCAAGAGAATAATTCACCCAGACCAGGTGGGATTCATCTCTGGGAAATAAGGATGTCTCAGCATCTGTAAACCAATCAGTGTGATTCATCATATCAACAAAAAGAAAGATAAAAATGACATGGTTATGTCAAGTGATGCCATAAGTCATTCAACCAGATCCAACATCCATTTTTTAAACATTTATTATTATTTATTTGTTTTCCCTTTTGTTGCCCTTGTTTTTTTATTGTTGTTGTAGTTATTATTGTTGCTGTTATTAATGTCATTGTTAGATAGGACAGAGAGAAATGGAAAGAGGAGGGGAAGACAGAGAGGGGGAAAGATACAAACCTGCAGACCTGCTTCACCGCTTGTGAAGTGACTCCCCTGCAGGTGGGGAGCCGGGGCTCTGGAACCCGGATCCTTACATTAGTCCTTGCGCTTCACGCCACGTGCGCTTAACCCGCTGCGCTACATCAACATCCATTTATGATAAAGACACTAGAGAAATTGGGGATAGAAAGACCATTCCTTGGTGTTTATGTACACTCCTAGCAAAATGTAGACATATAAATCAGTAGTTAATTAGTATGAGAGGGGGAAATCAATTGTATGTCTCAAAGGTTCTCAAAAGACAAACTGAATCTTTTTAATAGATAGGCTACGTGTTTGATATGCGGACTCTCTCAAAAGCCTAGACCAAGTAGATCAGAAGCTTCCAATAGCACAGCTATATACAAGATACTGGGTACTGTACAGCAAACCATAACAAAGGGACTTTTCAAAGTTAACCCAATTAACAAATAATGTGATGATAATATTAACTATTGATTGTCTTTTTGAACCCTAAGACAGCAGGAACCTCACATCTTCACTATAGAGCCCCTACTTCCCCCAGTCCTGGCACCCTTGGATAGGGCTCACTTTCCCGTATGCTTCTCCCAATCCATACCAAATAATATTGCATCCGCCGATCACAACCTAACCAAAGCAACGATTGCCATCTCAACATGCTTCACCTCAGTGTGTATCCAGAGACTTCACGTGTGGAATGACAACCCTTCAGCTTCATTACTCGGGTGAGACCTTTCCTTTTATAGTACACTCTAATTTCATCTCAGGTAGTTCACTTTCTAACAAAGTCCCATAACCTAGACATACACCAGTTTCTGTGAGAGAGAGCGTATGTGCACACGTATCCATAAACTACTGCAAAATATATACCTGAAAGCAGGATTACACTAGAGTTTGCAGTGAGTATCTCCCTAACACTTCCTCTCCACTATTCCAATCTTGGGATCCATGATTGCTCAACAAATTGTTTGGCTTTGTATGTTAACTCTCTTTTCAATCACCAGGTTCCAGATGCCACCAGGATGTTGGCTACCTTCCCTGGATTGAAGACCCCACCAATGTGTCCTGGAGCTCAGATTCCCCAGAGACACACCTTACTAGGGAAAGAGAGAGGCAGACTGGGAGTATGGACCGACCAGTCAGCGCCCATGTTCAGCGGGGAAGCAATTACAGAAGCCAGACCCTCTACCTTCTGCAACCCTCAACGACCCTGGGTCCATGCTCCCAGAGGGCTAGAGAATGGGAAGGCTATCATGGGAGAGGGTGGGTTACGGGGATTGGGTGGTGGGAATTGTGTGGAGTTGTACCCCTCCTACCTTATGCTTTTGTTCACTAATCCTTTCTTAAATTAAAAATTTAAATAAAAAAAAATGCGGCTGTAAAATAAAATTTTCAGAGCTTGATCAGAAAAAAAAAAAAAAAAGAAAGACCATTCCTAGATATAATAAAGACCATTTGCAACATACCCACAGCTAACATCATCCTTTATTTCTTTTTTTAAATATTTATTTATTCCCTTTTGTTGCCCTTGTTTTATTGTTACAGTTATTATTGATGTCGTTGTTGTTGGATAAGAAAGAGAGAAATGGAGAGAGAAGGGGAAGACAGAGAGGGGGAGAGAAAGACAGACACCTGCAGACCTACTTCACCGCTTGTGAAGCGACTCCCCTGCAGGTGGGGAGCCGGGGACTCGAACCGGGATCCTTACATCAGTCCTTGCGCTTTGCGCCACATGCGCTTAACCTGCTGCGCTACCACCCGACTCCCATCACTCTCTATTTCTTTAAAAGCTATTAGTGTCATAATACTGATTTACAAAACTATAAAATAACAGGGGTACCATTCCCATCACCAGAGTTCTGTGTCCCCATTCCCTCCACTGGAAATTACAGTAGTTCTCTCCATGTTGTGGATATGGACTATTACTTCTATAACTTTCTGCCTATATTTATATATAGATCTACCTACCCCCCATTTTTTTTAATGTTCCTGCTTCCTCTTCCTTTCTATGCCACATCTACACCTCTTACTACTTCTGCATGTCTTTCCTTTTTTCCTCTTCTCTCTCTGGGTCTTGATGGAGTTAGAATTCCAGGATAAAGAGTCATCTTCTCCTATCATTTCTCCCTCTCTGGCAGAATGAACAAAGATTTTTTTGTTGTTGTTGCTATTTTGGATAGAGACAGAAACAGAAATTGATAGTGCTGGGGGAGGGAGAGAGAAAGAGAGAGAGGGAGAGAGAAAGAGAGAGAGGGAGAGAGATACCTGCACCATACACTAAGGCCAAGTCAAAATGAATTGAAGATTGAGATATTAGACCAGAAACTAAAATTTATAGAAGAAAATATTGGTGAAAATTTGCAGGACCTTCACATCAAAGATGTGTTTAGAATCTCAAACCCCTGGGCATGGGAAATGAAAACAAGAGTAATTACACTGGACTACATGAAACTAAAAAGCTTCTACATATTGAAAGCACCCTAGACAAAGATAACCAGGCAACTGAATAAATGGAAAAAGATATTAGCACATCACACATCAGACAAGCAACTGAAATCAGACATCTATACAGAATTGGTACAGATCTATAAAAGAAGCAAACATAACCCAATAAGAAAATGGGCCAAAGAGCCGAGCAGAAAGACAGACACCTGCAGACCTGCTTCAGGGCCTGTGAAGCGACTTCCCTGCAGGTGGGGAGCCGGGGGCTCGAACCGGCATCCTTAAGCCAATCCTTGCGCTTTGCAACACGTGCCCTTAACCCGCTGTGCCTCCGCTCGACTCCCACTGAGTCTGTATTTACCTATTCTCAGACTGCCTCTATTTCATGAGAAAAGTGGTACAAATGTCTTTATGTCACTGAATTCAAGAAGCATTTCTTGATCTCCCCCCCCCCCCCAAATCTATCACACAGACATATGGAGGTGGGGGGGGGGTGAGTAGTTAAAAAAAGAGTGATGATTTCTATTGCCACATGAAAGAAAAAACTTTTGTATAATTATAAACTCCATAATTAGTGAAAAGTAGGTCACACCCTAGGAAGAGACATTCACAGCCAATCTGCTCTAAAGAACTGCATGTCACTTGGAAAGAGATCATAAGCATGGCAGGAAGAAAAAAAAAGCAAACAGCATTCACAGGCAGTTCACAGAGGAAGCAAACTTCAAAAAGTCTAGGAGAAAGAAGTTAACTTCACTAGTTTATGGAGAAGCACAAGCTAGAACAATGAAGTATTATTTTATGCCTATCAATTCGACATTAAAAAAAACTTATAAAACCAAATGTTTGCAAGACTACTGACTACCAGAATTCTTTAAAAAAATTTTTAATTATATTTATTTATTTTTCCTTTTGTTGCCCTTGTTTTTATTGTTGCTGTTGTTATTGATGTTATTGTTGTTGGATAGGACAGAGAGAAATAGAGAGAGGAAGGGAAGACAGAGAGGGGGAGAGAAAGAGTCGCCTGTGAAGCGACTCCCCTGCAGGTGGGAAGCCAGGGGCTCGAACTGGGATCCTTATGCAGGTCCTTGGGCTTTGCACCACGTGTGCCTAACCCACTGCGCTACCACCTGACTCCCTACTAAAATTCTTTTATATTGCTAATGAAAGTATGAATTAGCATATCCTTATTGGCAATGTAGTATAAAAATAAAGGTGTGGGAGTCGGGCTGTAGCGCAGCGGGTTTAGCGCAGGTGGCTCAAAGCACAAGGACCGGCATAAGGATCCCGGTTCGAACCCCGGCTCCCCACCTGCAGGGGAGTCGCTTCACAGGCGGTGAAGCAGGTCTGCAGGTGTCTGTCTTTCTCTCCTCCTCTCTGTCTTCCCCTCCTCTCTCTATTTCTCTCTGTCCTATCCAACAACGACAACAACAATAATAACTACAACAATAAAACAACAAGGGCAACAAAAGGGAATAAATAAATAAAATAAATATTTAAAAAAAAAGAAAAGAAACTAAAAAAATATATATTAAAAAAAATAAAATAAAGGTGTATCTTACTATTCAATAATTCTACTTCCACATATCGACCTTAAAACAATTCTTCACCAGTTAGGGAATCCGTCAGAATTATCTAGTAGTTTTGCTACAGTACTGATTTCTGACACCCAGTCTTGGCATAATATCTTTTGGGGGGACCAAGAATTTGCATTGTTAACTACCTTCCAGATGACGCTGGTGGCACTAATCATAAGAGCTACACTTTGGGAATCACAGCCCAAGCAAAATTTGGCAAGTGTACACAAGGTCATTTCTCCTTTTGCCTTTCCTTCTCCTCTCCTCCACTCCCGAGTCCCCATTCCCTTCCCTCTCCCCTCCTTCCATCTAGTCCCCTCTCCGCCTCTCCCCTTCTGTCTTCCCTTCTTCCTTTTTGCCACCAGGGTTATTGCTGTTGCTTTTGATGCTCCCAGTAGCTCCTCCCCCACCTGGTTTTCTTCTATTTTGATAGGAAGGAAAGAAAGGGAGGAAGAAAGAAGAGAAAAAAGAAAGAAAGAAAAAGGGAGAAGAGAGACACCTGCAGCACTGCTTCACTATTTGTGAAACTTCTCCCCTGTAAGTGGGAGAGCCAGGGACTTGAACCCAAGTCTTTGTTCATAGTAATATGTGTGCTCTGCAGGGTATGCCACCAACTGGCTCCCACAAGGTAATTTATCATTTATTTATTTAATTTATTTTTGTTGCCCTTGTTGTTTTATTGTTGTCGTCGTCGTTGGATAGGACAGAGAGAAATGGAGAGAGGAGGGGAAGACAGAGAGGGGGAGAGAAAGACAGACACCTGCAGACCTGCTTCACCGCCTGTGAAGCGACTCTCCTGAAGGTGGGGAGCGGGGGGCTCGAACCGGGATCTTTAGGCAGATCCTTGCAATTTGCACCACCTGCACTTAACTTTTTAAAATTTTTATTTATTCATTTTAAATCCACAAGGTAATTTCATAGCAATGCTCATTACAGAAATGGATGTTGCATAGGAAACAGGAAGCAATATAAATAAATATCTGTCACCTGGGGTGGGGGAGGGTGCAGGTCCTGGAACATGGTGGCAGAGGAGAACCTAGTGGGGGTGAATTCTTATGTGGAAAACTGGGAAATGTTACACATGTACAAACTATTTAATTTTACTGTTAACTGTAAACCAGTAATCCTCCAATAAAGAAATTAAAAGAACAATTTATGTCAGAATCTGACCCATAAAAAAAATCTTTCAGTAGAAGGGTAGTGTACATTGAAGTAGGGGAAAGAATTCTGCTGTTTAATAAATAAATTAAAATAAATAAGTTAATAAATGAACTTGGTCTTCTTGTAGCTTTAGAGCCCCAAGTTTCACTTCCTAACCACGTCTACAATCATTTTGTCAATAGCAACTTTCTTGGCATGATTTATAGTGTCAGAATTTGTGTGTGTGTGTGTGTGTGTGTGTGTGTGTGTGTGTTTTCTCTTTTGTTTCTGAGCAAATGATTCATTTTACTGTTTTTCTTCTCAAAGAGAAGCAGCTCTTAGAGGTATTTATCACTTTTGCTTCTTCTGCTTAATAATTAATTCACTTCTGCATTCTATCATCATTAAATTGATTTTCTCCATTTGCTGTTCTTTGTATAACTTACTGAATAGAATTAGAATCTCATTGATGTTCATGACCTGTGTTATTAATGACGGGTTTCAATGTTACTGATTTTCCATTTGGCAAAACTTTAGGAAAAAGTTCACAAATATTCCTATGTTATATGATTATGGCTTTCATTTTCTCTTTACTTCAAAAGTTATTTAGCATTTTTAATTCCAAAGTGTTTGGAGTTTTATTATTATTATTATTATTATTATTATTATTATTATTATTTTCAGCTTTCATGATAATGTGACCAAAGAATAAAGGTTATTATATGTGTGTGCTCTGTTGGCAATGAAAAGAATATAAGTTCTATACTTAAAGAACACAGAATTTATTGGATAATTATTAACTAAGCTATTGATTTTTTAATTGAAATTCTCTACCATAATTAGTGATTATTCCAATTTTTCAAAGACAGAGAGACACTTATTAAAGCTTCCTTCTCACTGTTGAGAAGTTAGCATGAAGATTATAAACATAAATACCCAAATGCTTTATTTTGACAGCATCTTGTATTATGAACTGCACTAAATTGCTCTGTTGATCCATTTCAGTATTTTTTCATCCATAATTGCTTTACTGAAATAAATATTGTGAACTGGACTTCTTTTTACTTTTAACTAGTCAGTAAATTTTTGGACATCACTGGGGCTTGGTGCCAACATGACTCTACTGCCCCCAACAATTCTTTTCCCCTTCTAGATAGAGAGCAAGAGATATAAACGGCGAGAGAGACACACACGGAGAGGAGAGGCACCATGCCTCCACTCGAAGCTTCCTTACTGTAGGTGTTTCTGTTTGACGACTAGGGCCTCAAAGTCAGGTTCTCATAGCATATTTTCTCTTATTGTGAACGGCAAATCATGGCTGTCAGTACTAGCCTTCAGGAAAAACAAAACAAAACGAAACAAAAACCTAGTAGCCAATACATGAATGTACAGTCACTGGGCCTTGAGGACACTGTGGGTGTCAGTCCCATTTTCAGAGCTGCAAATAGGTACGTTTCCTCCAAATGCACAAGTTACAGGTCTTAGGAGGGGCTTTGTGCTAGGCCAGTAGAGTTCCAAGTAGATTAAGAGTGTAGGTCACTCTGTCTGTGGACAGTGAGGCCCATGTGTGAGTCTCCAACTGGACATTTTGAACTTCTGTGTCTTGCAAAATTTTACTCCTAAACTATCTCCTTTGTGACTCCAACAGGTGAGGTGTTTTCTTTTTCCTTTCTTTTTTTAGTATTCTTTTAAAAATAATTTATTTATTATTATTATTATTTTAAATATTTTCTATCATTTATTCCCCATTGTTGCCCTCGTTGTTTTATTGTTGTAGTTATGATTGATGTCGTTGTTGTTGGATAGGACAGAGAGAAATGGAGAGAGGGGGAGAGAAAGACAGACACCTGCAGACCTGCTTCACCGCCTGTGAAGTGACTCCCCTGCAGGTGGGGAGCCTGGGGCTCGAACTGGGATCCTTCCGCTGGTCTTTGCACTTTGCTCCACGTGCACTTAACCCGCTGTGCTACCGCCCGACTCCCTATTTATTATTTTTTAATGAGAGATACAGAGATCAAAACAGAGAGAAAGATGCCAGAGTACTGCTCAGTTTGGCTTGTGGTGGTGCTGGGAATTGAACCTCGAATCTCAGAGCCTCAGTCATGAAAGTCTTTTGCATAGCCACTGTGATGTCTTTCCATCCTTTTAAAATAATTATCTTTATTTATTTACAGGATAAAGACAGACAGAAATCAAGGTGGTGGGGTGATAGGGTGAGAGACAGAGAGACACCTGCAGCACTGCTTCACCACTGGCAAAGCTTTCCCCCTGCAGGCAGGGGCTGGGGCCTCGAACCTGGGTCTTTGAGCATTGTAACATGTGTGCTCAACCAGGTGTGCCACCACCAGGCCTCCCAGATGAGATGTTTTCTTTCTTTCTTTCTTTCTTTCTTTCTTTCTTTCTTTCTTTCTTTCTTTCTTTCTTTCTTTCTTTCTTCCTTTCTTTCACTGCCTATGTACAGCCTGTGTAAAGAAAGACTATTGACCATATATATTTAAGTTCTGACTACGCTCTGCATTCTCTTGTTGCTCTTAATAGTTTTTTCGGTTGATTTTTTTCACTGTTCTCAGCTTATAATCATGTTATCAGGAACTAAGTCTAATATTGCTTGACTCTACACAGTCAAAGTTTAAATCCTCTGCTTGTAAACCACTTCATTTGTGAAGGCTGAAACTTCCGGAAAAACACGGTAGTCAATTCAGAAAGCACATGACACTCTAATAACCATTATGCTTTTTAAGTATTTCACTATTAACTTATTATTATTATTTTGAATGGAGAAAATCTTGTGTCAACCAAGAAGTAGCTCTACATTTTATTTTATCTAGAGATCTTTATCAACAAATACTGATTTTTTTTTTCACAAATAATTTTTCTGGTTTCTGAGCTGATCAGACAGCTTCTCTCCTTTGACCTGTCCCTGGGGTAAATTACACTGATGATTTCATTATGTTGAACCACCCTTTGATTTACTGAAAATGCATCTCCTTGAACTGTGTCCTAATTTCATTCATTCACTCAGTACTGGTTGCTAATTTTTAATCTAATTTTAAAAATATTTATTTATTTATTCCTTTAATCCAATTTTTAAATCAACATATTCATAAATGAGCTGAGGCATCTTTTTGTTCTCTGATTTGAATGCTGGTGTTATTATATATTTATTGGACTTCCTGTGAAAACTCTTTTTTTTTCTTTTTTAAGAATTTATTTATTTATTCATGAGAAATATAGGAGGAGAGAAAGAACCAGACATCACTCTGGTATATGTGCTGTCGGGGATCGAACTCAGGACCTCATGGTTGAGAATCCAATGCTTTATCCACTGCACCACCTTCTGCACCACAGGAAACTCTTACCTTTCTGTGCTTGGAGACAGTTTCTGTGGACGTCTCTGTTCCTTGAACATTTGAAATTATTCACCTGAAAGGCCATCTGGACCTGGTGATCAGAGAATGTTGCATTCTCTGCTTCATATCTGATTGCTGCTTTATTTAGAAATCTTCTCTTGTCTAGAGTTAATACTGGTTCTATATTTTCTAAGACAATCATTTCATCTAGGTTCCAATCTATTTTGCCTGTAAGTTTGCTAATCATCCTTGATGTTCTGCCTTTCACAAATTCTCTTTTCTAAATTTTAATTTATTTCTAAGACAAGTGCCTTGTCAAGAAAAAGGCAATCAGATTTTTAATTTGTTGAGTCTTCTCTTTTGTTTTGCAGTTTATTAGTTTCTGCTTCCCGTATGTTGTCCTTGTTTCCCCCTAACTTCCTGAGTGCTTTCTCCCTTTAAAATCTTTTTTGTTATCTTTACTTATTGTTGGGTAGAGACAGCCAGAAGCTGAGAAGAAGGGGGTGATAGGGAGAGAGACAGAGAGACACCTGCAGCCCTGCATTACCTCTTGCAAAACCTTCCCTCTGCATGTGGGGATCAGGGGCTTGAACCTGGGTCCTTGTGTATTGTAACATGTGCCAACCAGGTGTGTATTGTAACATGTGCCAACCAGGTGTGCCACCACTCAGCCTCACCTTTTTTCCTTAAAATTCATTTGTAGTTTCTATTATATGTTTTTGGCTTTATTTCCTTATAACAAGCTTTGACCATTTTTCACTAGTGAAATTTTACATTTTAGGATTGTTAACTTTGAAAAATAGTACTTTCAACTTCAGTTTTCTCATTGATCCAAAAATTGTCTAAGAGAAAAGTAAAGGATTTTTTCCTCTGCTACTACATTATCAAATAATTACATTATACTAATAAATATGATGCTTATTGTTTTATAAAAAATATTAGTCATCATACAAAGTCTATTAGTCAAGACTCTGGCAGGAAGCAGAGGACACACTACGAAGAATTTGACTAATCAGAATTAATTGTGTGAATATGCTAAGTATTCAGGTGTGAACTGAGTGGAGGGAACCACAGAAATTTGTTGAGGTGCCCAGAAATGAGCAGCCCTGGAAATCCATTACTAAGTTTTGGCCTGAAGCAAGAACAGCAGGGAGATATATCAGTTGAAACAGAGACACAGGGATTACAGGAAATGGAAGGGAAACTCAGGGGTTAACTAGCTCCTGGGAGGAAACCACGGAGCCTGGAAGGTGCAGAGTGTAGAGTTCAGCCACAGCAAGATGCAGAACAGAGTAGAAATGGGAAAGCGGAGAAGCAATTCCAGAAGCCAGAACTCCCACCTTCTGCACCCTAAAACAACTTTGGTCCATACTCGCAGTGGGGGAGAAGTGATAGGAGGAAGAGGATGAGAGGGCTCTGAGCTCCAGCTTCATCAGGACCCAGAGAGGGAGGAGGAAAAGGGGAGGGAGATTTTCATATAGTAAGAGGGTTATGAGTAGCTTGAAGGGGAAGAGAGGACTGGACCTGGAAGAAAAAGGGGGCAATTCAAATGATATTGCATCTGTTGATTCCAACCTAATCAATGCAAGGAGTACCCTCTCAGCATGCATCACCTCAGACTGTACAGAAATGGCAGGCATGGATTGCCAGCCCTTCACCCTCATCACTCTGGTGAGACCTTTCCTTTCATGGTATTCTCTAATTCCATTCCAGGAGGTTCACTTCCTAACAAAGTCCCAAAACCTAGATATAGACCAGGTCCCATAAGATAGAGCATATGTTCACATGTATCTATAAGTTAGGGCAAAATATATACCTGAAAGCAAAAGTACAGAATAGTCTGTAGTGAGTCAGTATCAAGTTCATAATGAACTAGTGTCCACTTAGACTTAAGATACACTCCTCACTTACTTCCTATTACAGTTCTCTCACTCACTCCAAAGCTAACTTTAGCAAAGCAAGGACTGCAAAAGCTGAATAAGGGCAAGAGACTGGCATACTTGAACGATGACTCTTTAGTCACTATCAGGCCATTCCACCAGCTGGGGCCCTGACTGGGGAGTCCTGAGATTCCAAAGCAGATTTGATAGGCCTAGATCTCAAATAAATCCATCTTTCCATTGTTTCCAGTCAACTCTATCAGAAACAACAAAATAGACCCCTTTGTGGGCCCCCATAGGACCTTGCCTTCAACCTGGATCAATAATGGTAGAGAATGTTCCATCCTCTGAAGGGAGGATGGACAACATACTCTATGCTACACCTGAGGAAAATGGGTCAATACTGGGGCAGCATGGAATGTTCCTACTCATGACCACAGAGTGTGAGCTCAGATCTAGACAGATGCAGAGATCACACAGGCTCCTAAGCTAATTATGGGACCCAGATAACATCAAATTGATGGGGTTTACAGTAGTATTTATACCCTTTTCCCATATTATTATTCCCTTATCCAGCTTTCTGGTCCTTTTCCCAGCCATGACATCATCTCCCCAGACAACAATTAGGATTCACCTGCATATCAGATATAACTAAAATATGCCTACAAGCTATCTACAAAATGGAGGACCCACCAACTCTTCATCTGCACTATTCCAGCCTTTAGGTCCATGACTGTCCAACAATTTGTTTGGCTTTGTATGTTAACCCTCTTTTCAGCCACCAGGTTCCATATGCTAGCAGGATGCAACCAGACTTCCCTAGACAGACAACCCCACCGATGTGTCCTGGAGCTCTGCTTCCCCAGAGACCTGCTCCACTAGGGAAAGAGAGAGGCAGACTGGGAGTATGGATCAACCTGTCAATGCCCATGTTCAGCAGGGAAGCAATTATAGAAGCCAGACCTTCCAAGACCTTCTGTATCCCACAATGATCTTGGGTCCATACTCCCAGATGGTTAAAGAATAGGAAAGCTATCAGGGGAGGGGATGATATATGGAGTTCTGGTGGTGGGAATTGTGTGAAGTTGTACCCCTCTTATCCTATGGTTTTGTCAATGTTTCCTTTTTATAAATAAAAAATTTTTAAAAAAAAAAGAAAAAGGGGGCAATTATGTACAAATGCAGACAGATAGCTCTAGAGATGACAGTTAACCCATGCCTGCAACCTTGGGAGAACCGCAATGGTTTGCAATGGAGGAACTTGGGATTCAGAACTCTGGTGGTGGGAACGGTGTGGAATTATACCCCTGTTGACATTTAATTTTGTAATCAATTTTAAATCACTAAAGAAGAAAGAGAAGGAGGAGAGGGGGAGGGAGAAGAGGAAGAAGAAGAGGAGGAAAAGGAGGAGGAAAAGGAGGAGGAGGAGGAGGAGGATGAGGATGACGATTGAGGAATTTGAACCTTTATTCCCACATTTAGCTACTCTTCAGACTCCTCATCCCAAGCTGTTTAGTCTATATGGTGCGTGTACCAACACTTACTGTTCTGGGTGAATGGATAATTCACCTGTTTTTAAAGAATTCTGTGCACAGCTGTGGCTCCATCCCTGGGAAGTCTCTGTGCTGTGGCCTCCTGTGACACAAGGAAGTCGTACCAAGAACTTGACAGCCCTCTTGCCGAGGACTGTGCTGTTTGTTGAGGGGTAAATTAAAATGCCACAATATTCTCTTCATAAAAATTAACAGCTCCTTTCTCCTTGTCACATTTCCCTGTCCCCGATTATTTTAAGCTTTTTTTTTTTTTACTTGAGTCTAGAGTTATGAAAATTGCTTTAGGCAATTTTTGCTAGTTTAATCATTGCTGTAGCAGAGTGATGGATTTTTAGAGCTCCTTATTCCTATATTTTCTGTAATATAATACCAAAGTAAATAGAATGATGTGGGATGGGGAAGCATTATAGATGTTCAATATATACACATAGATAATTAAAACAGGGGGGGAAAAACAGTTCTCATAACCCAGAACTTCTCGGTGTTGATCTGGTCTCTTGGAAAATAATGAGAAAGGGCAAGTTAGTTTCCTTGGTTTCACTCCATGGACTTCTGCGAACCATGTAGCGTGGTTTTTATTCTCTATCATGAGATGGAGCAGGACTTCCTAAGTAACTGTGCCTGTCTCAAGTGAAATTCGAAAACAGTTAGTTAAACAGTGACATAACTCTCTATCTCCCTTCTATTAGTCCACCTTAAATTTCTAAGAAGAAAATCCTTACCCTATTTTGTGAGAAGGAAATCTGGGAGAGTACACAGGACAATTATTCCAGTGACATAACTATATTCTTTCCGGGTACTTACAGACATTTTTTAAAAAAGTTTTTTTATTATCTTTATTTATTGGATAGAGACAGCCAGAAATCAAGAGGGTGATAAAGAGGGAGAGAGACAGAGAGACACCTGAAGCCCTACTTCACCACTCGCAATGCTATCCCCTGCTGGTGGGGACCAGGGGCTCACATCTGGGTCCTTGTGCATTGTAATGTGTGTGCTCAACCAGGTGTGCCACCACCCAGCCCCAGACATTTTTTATTGAAAAAGCAAAGCAAACAAACAAAGTCAAACAACTTCTTAAATCATCAGATACTATAAGTTCTTTCTTTTCTAATTTTATTTATTTATAAAATGGAAACACTGACAAGACCGTAGGATAAGGGGGGTACAATTCACACCACCAGGGCTCCATATCCCATCCCCTCTCCTGATAGGTTTCTTATTCTTTAAACCTCTAGGAGTATGGACCCAGGGTCATTATGGGGTGCAGAAGGTGGAAAGTCTGGCTTCTGTAATTGCTTCCCCGCTGAACATGGGCATTGACAGGTCAATCCATACTCCCAGCCTGTCTCTCTCTTTACCTAGTGGAGCAGGGCTCTGAGGAATCTGGGCTCCAGGACACATTGGTGGGGTCATCTGCCCAGGAAAGTCAAGTTGGCATCATGGTAACATCTGGAACCTGGTGGATGAAAAAAGAGTTAACATATAAAGCCAAACAAATTGTTGACGAATCATGAACCTAAAGGCTGGAATAGTGCAGATGAAGATTTGGGGGTCTCCGTTTTGGAAGTAGCTGGTAGGTCTATTTTAAGTATATTCCAAAGGGCCCATTACTTTACTAGTTTTTTGCCTGAGCATGACATCTGATATGCAGGTGGACCCAGGTTATTGTTTGGGGAGATTATGTCATGGCTGGAAGAGGGGCTAGAAAGCTGGGTCAGGGAAGAAAGTAGCTCCCTAATATAAGGGAAAGTATATAAATATTGTTGACAGTAAACCCCATCAATTTGTTCTGGGGTTCATATTCAGTTTAGGAGCCTATGTAACCTCTAAGTTCTAAAAAGGCTGGAAGACTGTTTGAATCTAGAAGAGAATATAGTCACCTGGACTTTCATCTTTTGCTTCTGAAACTTGCTGGACTTGTGCTTTAGTTTAGACCTTAGATTAGTCTGACTGGACTACACGTCCACAAGGCATTTAGTGCTCAGGGGTTTGACGTGGCTCCTGAGGAAAGACATCCTTCACACCTTTTGGCCTTTGGCTGAATTCACCACATGTGGTGTTCTGGTTCCCTTTCTCTCTCGTTTATGGGAATGCACAAAATTTTGTTTAAACATAATTTGGAGAGCAGAGCTAAGAATAACTAATATCTTTTATGTGCTATCTGATTTCAATTTAATATTTACATCAATGACCTCCCAGAAACTTCTTCAAGGAAGTTCATCTATGCCGATGACATCTGCTGTGCAACTCAGGCATCCAAGTTCGACATCCTCGAGGAAACACTCACGAAAGACATGTCTCTGATATCTGATTACTGTAAAAAATGGCGACTAATCCCTAGCACTGCAAAAACGGTATCATCTGTTTTCCATCTACACCATGCCTCGGCCTCGCGTGAGCTTAATGTGCAGCTTGGCGATACGAGAATCCGGCATGAAGCCCAGCCAGTCTATCTTGGTGTTACTCTTGATCGTACTCTGTCATTTCACGATCATCTCATAAAAACTGCAGCAAAGGTGGGCGCGAGGAACCACATCATTGCAAGACTGGCCAGCTCCTCATGGGGTGTGAGCGCTTCCACACTACGATCATCATCTCTGGCATTATGCTATTCCACTGCAGAATACTGTGCCCCAGTATGGTTCTATAGCCCCCATGTCCACTTGGTCGATTCCAAATTATATTCCTCCATGAGGATCATTTCTGGAACCATCCGTTCCACCCCAGTTCCATGGCTGCCAGTTCTTAGCAACATCGCCCCACCAGATATTCGTCGGGATATGGCATCATCTAAGTTCATTTCCCACGTCTACGCTCGACCGGACCTGCCAATCTACGCGGATATCTTCGCCCACCCTGTCCAACGCTTGACGTCTCGTCACCCAATCTGGTCCCCTACGCCTACACTGAACTTCTCTGTTCCAGACTCTTGGAAACAGAGCTGGCAGTCAGCTGAGGTAAAGAACAAACACCTCATCACAGACCCCTGCAAGCGTCAACCCGGCTTTGACCTAGCACGTTATGATCGGGCCCTCCTCAATCGCTATCGAACAGGCCATGGCCGGTGCGCCGCTATGTTCCATCGCTGGGGAGCCAGAGATGACCCGAACTGCCCCTGCGCAGACAGACTATGACCCACACAGTCAACGACTGCCACCTCTCCAGATTCAAAGGAGGTCTCGAAACTTTACATCAGGCTCAACCTGACGCTGTGGACTGGCTACGGAAGAAGGGCAAACGCTAGAAGAAGAAGAATGTATCCTTGCAGTCCTAGAATTCTTCAGATACGTTCTTTTCACTACACATTTGATTCACACCATCTTTATTTAGAATTCTCTGTGTTTGAAATGAGATTGGTCTATGATTCTACTGCTTTTCAGTGTGTGTGTGTGTGTGTGTGTGTGTGTGTGTGTGTGTAACCACAGTGTGCATCATTTCATTGCTTTTGGATATTTTTACTCAAATACACAGAGATAGGTAGGGAGAGAGAAGGAGAAAGAGAGAGAAAGAGAGAAAGAGACCACAATACAAAAAAGTGTTTTCTCAGTATCAATCATGGAACTACCATGAAGTTCTGGGTTCAGATCTGGGTAGATCTCTCTGACCTCGGCTCTGTGGCATTTTCTTCTTCTTTTCTTTTTTGTTTTTAATTTTTGATTTATTTGTTTATTTTTTGCCTCTAGGGTTATCACTGGAGTTTGGTGCCTATACTGCAAATCCACTGCTCCTGGCAGCTATTTTCCCCATTTTTGTTGTCCTTGTTATTATTGTTATTGCTGTTATTGTTGTTGGGTAAGACACAGAGAAATCGAGAGAGGAGGGAAAAACAGAGAGGGGGAGAGAAAGATAGGCACCTGTAGACCTGCTTCACTGCTTGTGAAGTGACTCCCCTGCAGGTGGGAAGCCAGGGGCTCAAAGCCAGATCCTCCTTTTATTGTTTATTTATTTTTACTAGTGAGTTAATAATGATTGGCAAGATTATGTGATGAGGGGAACAATTCCATACAATTCCTACCACCAGAATTCTGTGTCCTATCCTCTTCATTGGAAGCTTCCCTATTCTTTCTCCCTCTGGAGTATGGACCAAAATTCATTATAGGGTGCAGAAGGCTAAAGGTCGAAGGTTTAGCTACTCTGATTGCATCCCAAATGGACATAGGTGTTGACAGGTCGATCTGTACTCCCAGCCCATTTCTATCTTTCCCTCCTAGTGGAACAGGGCTCTGGGGAGATGAGGTTCCATATACACTGGTGAGATCGTCTGCCCAGGGAAGGGAAGTTGGCATCAAAGTAGCAACTACAACTTGGTGGCTGAAAAGCATTAAGACAGAAAGCAGAAAAAATTGTTTAATAATCAGAAACCTAAAGGTAAGAGTATAGCAGAGGGAATTTGGGGTCTTCATGTTGGAAGAAGCTAGGAAGTCTATTTTATGTATATTCCAAGGGGGACTTTACTAATTTTTGCCTGAGCCCAACAGCTAACATGCAGGTGGGTTAAAAGTATTGTCTGAGAAGATGGTGTCAGAGTTGGGAACAGGACTAGAAAGTTGGATGAGGGAAGAGAGTAGCTCCCAAATATGGGAAAAGTATATAAATATTGTTAACTGTAAACCCCAATGATTTGATCTGGGGCCCGTGTCTATTCATATTAAGCACAGGAGCCTGTATAACCTCTGCATCCCTGTCAGTCAGAGCTCCCATTCCATGGTCATAGCTAGGAACATTCTGGGCTGCACTTATTTCAGCATGAGTCTTCCTCAAGTGACAGAGTATGTTGACCCAGCCTCCCTTTGGAGAGTGGGGCAATTTTTACCACTGTTGTTCGACATTGAGGGCAAGGTCCTGGAGAGGCCCACAAGAGGGTTAATGATGTTGTTCCTGATAGAGATGACCTGTGATGGTGGAGACAGGGATCTGTCAGAGGTCTAGGCCTGTTAGAGGAATCCAAGGATTCCCTGCCTAGGGCCCTGGGTAGTGACCAAAAGAGACGGCATTCATGTGTGCTGGTCTCTTGTCTTTATTCAGCTTTTGTAGTCCTTACTTTTTCTGACAGGGTTAGATTTAGAGTGATTGAGGCAAGTGAAATAGGAAGTAAATGAGGTGGGTAGATGGTCTAAGTATAAAATATTTGATTAAGGACTTCGTGGTGTCATTTGTAGGTCTTTCTGCTTGCTTGCTGTACTTATGGAGTCAGTATAGATTATTGTGCACTTTTATTTAAGGGATGTATTTTTCCCCAGCTTATGGATACATGTGCACATGTGCCCTATCTCATGGCCAGCGCTTCTTAAAAGGTTTTTTTTTTTTTTTTAATGGTCTGGGGAGATCCACAGTGGTGTCAGGTTGAATCCCTGGCACTATATAATGCCATACCTGGGTAGTACTCTGGTCCCTCTCCCTGTCTCATTAAAATCAATAAATTTATCTCTTGAAAAATATCTAATCATTGAGGCCAGGTAGTGGCACACCTGGTTTTGTACACACAGGTTCAAGCCCCCAGCCCCACCCGCAAGAGGGGAAGTTTCTTGAGTGGTGAAACAGGGCTGCAGGTGTCTCTCTGTCTCTTTCCTTCTCTATCTCTCCCTCCCCTTTCAATTTCACTCTGTCTCTATGCAATAATAAATAAATAAACATATTAAAATACATATCTAAACATGTAACTACCAGGAATTGCGAAAATAAAACTAGCTTGGATAACCCTTTGGAGTCTTTTTGAGGTTTGTCTGTAAAGGCTTTCTACTTTTTTAGTCAGTCTTGGTTATTTATATTTCCTACAAAAGGAAATAAGATTTCTCCTTGTAGGTCCATTGTTTCAAGCTGAGGGATCAAATTATCTTGGAAAAGGACGTTTGCCTCTTTGGAAAGGACCCTCGGCCTTACTGTGGCTCCAATCTAGACAGATCCTTGAAGATTAGTTCAAAAAAAAACTCAACAATAACCACCACGTTAAAAAGAGTTTTATCTTGCAGACAGGCTTGCTGAGGCTTCTCTGCTACTGCTGACAAATGCCGCACCCCATGGAGCTGACCACAGGAGGATGTACTGCAGGTGACCTTCAACGTGACTCTGTGTGGTGGCGTGACCCCAGCGCCCGCCTACCCTGGAAGCTGACCCCTTGAAGTTGTGGCTGTGATTTAGCCCTCCTGCTTGGCAAAGGTTACAAGGGAATGTGTGAGGAGTAGCAAGAGAGGAGGGGAGTGGCCTCCTGGCAGAGCTGCTTGGCTCTGTAAATCCTGCACCTTCTTCCTGAGAGTTATTCTCTGGCCTTGGCTGTGCAACTTTGGCTGTGTCACTGTGATGGGTGACTTGAGAGGCTCCGAGCCCTTCACTGATTGATTCTACTAACAAGTCCCTCTTCCTCTCATCCCATCCCATCCCATCCCATCCCATCCCATCCCATCCCATCCCATCCCATCCCATCCCATCCCATCCCATCCCATTCCTGTGGAGTAAGCTTAGCACACAAAGAAAGAAGCAAATGCTACTGTCTGAGAACCAGTATTGAGATGTGCTTCAAATGGAACAGAAAGGCCCTTCTGTTCCTTCGGTTCCATCTCCTCACCAGGCGAGGTTCTGGGACCATCAGAGGTTCTGAGTGGTGTGCTGCTGGAGAAGGCTGGTCTGGAAGGACAGGCACGGTTGTGGGGACAGGTGACGAAGACGCAGCAGGGGAACAGAGGGCAAAATGGCAACTCTTCAGCCCCTGGTGGTGAAGGTGGGATTCAACACAAATTAGCCTGTTGGAGTTTGAGGAGAGCAGAGCACAGAAGATTTCGTCTGCGAAAATGGAGCCAATACATCTATCTACGTTGGGGATGGCTACAAGTCCTCAGAGAAGTAATGCTTAACAGTGTACACACAAGGATCCCAGTTCAAGCTCCCAGCTCCCCACCTGCAGGGGAGTCGATTCACAGGCGGTGAAGCAGGTCTGCAGGTGTCTATCTTTCTCTCCTCCTCTCTGTCTTCCCCTCCTCTCTCCATTTCTCTCTGTCCTATCCAACAATGGCACCACCACCAACAATAATAACTACAAAAACAACAACAACAAAGTGTACACACGGTGAGTGAGAGGCATGAGTCAGAACCTGGGCAGCTCAGCTAGTCCCACGATGGTCCCTAGTGTTGCCACCCTCCTACCCTCTCTCTCCTTCTCGGGTTATCGCTGGCACTCGAGTCTCTGCAATTTGAATTCACTGCTCCTGGAGGCCATTTTTCTCCCATTTTTTTTTATTGGATAGGACAGAGAGAAATTGAGAAAGGAAGGGGAAGACAAAGATATATGCTTGCGGACCTACTTCACAGCTTGTGAAGGGGACCCCCCCACCTGCAGATGAGCCCTGGGGCTCAGACTGGGATCCTTATGCCAGTCCTTGTGCTTCATACTATGTGCACTAAACCTGGTGAGCTACCGCCCTGCCCCCCCACCACCACCTTTCTCTACAAGCCATAGTCCCTTCCTAATACATTTAGCAATTTAAAAAGTTGCCAGTTGTTCAAGATCAAAGTATAACTTTTTGCTTTCACAGGTACTCTCTTCTATTGACATGCAACATTGTGTGAATTTAAGGTGCACTGCTTGACAGTTTGATATATATTGTATATAGTTTGATGCAGCTTGATTGTCCTTGTAGCAATAATTAGCACCTCTGGTGTGTTACATAATTGTCCTTTCTTTTTAGTGACTGGAATAATTAAGAAACATTCTCTCTGAAGTTTGATGATTAGAATATATTCTTGTCTGTATTCACGGTACTGTATATTATATCGGGAGGCTACTTGTTTGTATAAACAGGTTCTATCCAGCATTTAAAAAATTTTTTTATTTATAAAAAGAAAACATTGACAAATGTTTTCTTATAGGAAACATAGGACAAGAGGGGTATAGCTTGGCACAATTCCCACCACCATACCTCCGTATCCCATCTCCTCCCCTGATAGCTTTCCTATTCTTTATCCCTCTGGGAGTATGGACCCAAGGTCATTGTGGGATGCAGAAGGTTGAAGGTCTGGCTTCTGTAATTGCTACCCCCCTCACCCCCCCGAACATGGACATTGGTAGGTCGCTCCATATTCCCAGCCTGTCTCTCTCTTTCCCTAGTAGGGTGGGGCTCTGGGGAAGCAGAGCTCCAGGACACATTGGTGGGCTTGTCTGTCCAGGGAAGTCTGGTCGGCATCCTGCTAGCATCTGGAACCTGGTGACTGAAAAGAGGGTTAACATACAAAGCCAAACAATTGTTGAACAGTCATGGACCTAAAGGCTAGAATAGTGCAGATGAAGTGTGTGTGGGGGGGGGCGGTGTCTTCCATTTTGTAGATAGCTAGTAGGCATTTTATTCTCTGCTTGTGTAAGTTTGGGAAGAGTCATTTTTGTTGTTGTTGCTGTAACTGTTGTAGCCAGGGCTTTGCTGCTCTGTGCTTATTCTTCCAGACAGAAAGACAGACAGAAAGAGATCAGAGCACTGAAGCTTCCCTCCATGTGGTGGGACCGGGGCTCAAACGTGAATCACGCACAGGGTAAAGCAGACATGTTCACAGCCGAGTTATCTTGCCAGCCTGAAGAAGCCACTTTGAAAATATTATGTCTTCTACAAGAGTAGATCACAGTGCCTCCACTCCTGCGTATGTGGTGTGGAGGATTGAACCCAGAACCTCACACATGCAAGTCCTGCACTCTACCCTTGAATACCCCCCCATAAACCATTTTAATTAATTGTAAATATTTTCATGCTTTGCTCTCCAACAGCTTCCTCAGCACATGGCACACTGCACATCACACTGCAGGTAGTGCGGTGGGTTAAGTGCACATGGCTCAAAGCTCAAGGACAGGTGGAAGTATCCCAGTTCGTGTCGCTTCACAGGTGGTGAAACAGATCTGCATGTCTTCTTATCTTTCTTTCCCCCCCTCTACCTTCCCCTCATGTCTCTTGATTTCTCTCTGTCCTATCCAACAGCAACAGCAGCAATAACAATAATAATAATAATGACAAGGGCAACAAAAATGGGGAAAAAATGGCCTTCAGGAACAGTGGATTCATTAGTGCAGGCACTGAGTGAAACTTTAGAACCCACTTTAAAAAACTCCTCCAACACCTCTACTTTGTAAGTAAGGACCCAGACAGGTTAAAGACTCTCCAGAATTAATAGTTACTTGTATACTAGGTGCAGATTATATGCAAATCAGTTTCAGAAAAAAACTTTTTTTTAAAGTAGTGATTGTTACTTGATTGGTTGACTGACTGATTTTTGCCAGAGCACTACTCAGCTCCGGCTAATGTTGCTGCAGCCATTATTGAACCTCAGACACAAGAGTCTCTTTGCATAGCCGCTATGCTGTCTACACCCACCCAGAAATAACTTCTTCAATCTCATAATAATAATCCTAAGCAATGGAGTTCTCACCATCCCTACTCTGCAGGTGAAGAAATCAAAGCATCAAGTGATGAATATGTTTTGAGAAAGGTCTGGTAGATTGTAGGCTGGATCCCACACTGTCCCCTCCAGAGCCGTCACAGCTATTTCTCTTTATGGTCATCTCTATTTCCTAAATTCCCTTGATTCATATTAGTTAATATGTACAGTTTCTATGTTTAGGACAATGCAAAAAAAAATAATTGGGGTTTCTGCTGCAACTGGCTCTCTGCTTTTCTCTGGATGTCCTTAGGGTCCTTTCTTTATATTTATTTTTTCTCAATTTAGTTAGTGTGTGTTCATATACATATTTTTGGTTAGTTTTTTAAATTTATTTTCTCTTGTTTATTTTTTTATTGTTGTAGTTATTGTTATTGATGTTGTCATTGTTAGATAGGACAGAGAGAATTGGAGAGAGGAGGGAGAGAGAAAGATAGATACCTGCAGACCTGCTTCACCGCTTGTGAAGCGACACTCCTGCAAATGGGGAGCCGGGGGCTCGAACTGGGACCCTTACACAGTTCCTTGTGCTTTGTGCCACATATGCTTAACCCGCTGCGCCACCACCCAACTCTCTTTTGGTCAGTTTTGTGTGGCAGTCTGTTTGTCTCCTGGACCTGGGTATCTTGCCTTTTGTTCATTTGGGGGACATTCTCAGTTATCAGTTGGGGTTATCTCACCCAGTACTCTTCCCCTTCCTCTCCCTCTTCTTCTGGGACACCTGTGAAGGATATGTTGTTTCTTTCTCTTTTTATTTATTTATTTATTTACTTATTTTTCCTTTTGTTGCCCTTGTTGTTTAACATTGTTGTGGTTATTGATGTCGTTTGTTTTTGGATAGGACAGAGAGAAATGGAGAGAGAAGCGGAAGACAGAGAGGGGGGAGAGAAAGACACCTGCAGACCTGCTTCACCACCTTTGAAGGGACTCCCCTGCAGGTGGGGAGCCCGGGGCTCAAACTGGGATCCTTACGTCGGTCCTTGCGCTTTGTGCTACATGTGCTTAACCCGCTGCACTACCGCCCGACTCCCTGTTGTTTCTTTCAATGCTGTTCCATGAATCTCTAGCATTATTTTTATTTTCTTTCAAAAAAATTTTAATTATCTTTATTTTATAGAGACAGCCAGAAATTGAGTGGAAGGTAGAGAGAGGGTAAGAGACAAAGAGACACCTACAGCACTTCTTTACTGCCAGTGAAGCTTTCCTCCTGCAGTTGGGGACCAGGGGCTTGAACCCAGGCCCTTGCATTGTAATGTGTGCTTAACCAGGTGCACCACCACCCAGCCCCACTCCCCTTTCCCCTTTTATTCTTTATTTTCTCTAATTCTGCTTTTTCCTGTTTCTTTTTTCAATGTTCTCTGGTATGTCTACAACATCATTTACTCTATTTGTTCACAAAAAGACCCTCCCTAAACTTTATTTGTTAGATTAGCTACTGTAAAGTGTTTTTTTTTTTTTTTTTGGTTACTATGGCTACTAAATCAACTCTACTAGCCATTAATCCAGCTGTCCCAGCCTTTAGTTTTGTTTGTTTGTCTTACAAGCGCACAGCTCAGTCTGGAACTTGGAGCCCTAGGCCTGAGACTCTTTGCATAACCACTATGCTACCCCCCTAAACCCCCCCCCCCCCACAACTGCCTTTACTTCTTGCTTGTCTGTTTGGAGTTTCCTCATGATCTGTCACACAGTTTTGTTCCTCATGTTCTTTGGTACACGGTCTCATCTCCCACTTTTCTGTTTCCACTGGCTATTTCCACAGTCCGTTTCCTCAATTCAGCGAGCAAGGTGAGGACTAACATGTTCAAGTCTTCTTCAAGGAGCAGCCGTATCTCTGATGCCTTTGCTCCTTTGCAGTGTATAGGCAACACTTAACTTCACTCAGACTTAGCAGAGACAACCTCTCTTCAGGGCAAGCTCTCCTCTGGCAGGATGTGCTGTGGAGGCAAGTGTTCCTGTCTGAGAAGGGTCCTGCTGTCCACCCAGCACTCAGGAGCTGGGCCACAGAGCAGGTAGGACTAGAACTTAAGTGCCCAACCCACAACCTTAAGTCCTTTGCTTTTCCACTCCCACAGCCACTTTCAAGAGAAATATTTAAAAGTAAAGAATTCTGTATGAGTTCCTCTCTCTCTCCCTCTTTCTCTCTCTCTCTCTCTCTCTCTTTTTGCCTGTCTCTCTCTCTCTCTTCCTCTCCAGGGTTATCTCTGGGGCTTGGTGCTGGCACTATGAAGCCACTGCTCCTGGTGGACACGTCTCCTATTTTCTTGGATAGGACAGAGAGAAATTGAGAGAGGAGAGGAAGACAGGGAGGGAGAGAAAGAGACACCTACAGACCTGCTTCACCGATTGTGAAGCATCCCCACTGCAGGTGGGAAGCTGGGGGGCTCCAATCCAGATCCTTGCTTTTAGTACTGTGTGCACTTAACCAGGTGTGTCAACACCTAGCCTCAGTTTTTCTTTTTTTTTCTTTTTATTTTTTATATTTATTTTCATTTTGTTGCCCTTGTTGTTTTTCATTGCTCTTGTTGTTGATGTCGTCGTTGTTAGATAGGACAGAAAGAAATGGAGAGAGGAGAGGAAGACAGAGAGGGGGAGAGAAAGATAGACACCTGCAGACCTGCCTTCGAAGCGAGCTCCTGTAGGTGGTGAGCTGGGGACTCGAACCGGGATCCTTATGCTGGTCTTTGTGTTTTTGCTACCGCCCGACTCCCAGTTTTTCTTTTATTATCACTTTATTGGTGGTGGTGGAGTGATTTGTAAGACCTTTGCTCTCACATTCATGAAGGATTATTATTATTATTATTATTATATCATCCCATGATAGACAAGAACACACAATACCCTGCACCAACTTCTTACCTTTCTCTACTACAGATACTGAGTTCTCAACTCCCTTCGAACTCCCTCCTGCCTCTCCCCTTTAGATGACTTGCAACTGCTATAATAAACCAAAGATAATTAAAGTTTAGGGGAAGCATTGCAGACAGAAGAAGGGTTAGGAACAAAAATATGAGGGTCAGAATGAACGGGATCCTGGGAGAGTGCTTGGATTATTGGAGCTGAAGGGCAGAGTGAAACTCTCTAGTAAAGGCCAGTGGTTTATATCCACAGACCATTTCAGCCTCAAACCTCAGGAAAGCAGGGACTTAGAAGCAGTCACAATTAAACTTTCCACATAAGGGAAGGTCACAACTTGCCTCCCGGGCATTACAAGCTCTCCACCATGACAAAGCCCACAGCAAGACAAAGTGAAGCTCATCCAAAACTGAAAATCATGCTGCCTTCTCTACTTTCTTGGCAAGTGGCATCTCTGACATCTACCATCCTGTCCTGCTAGCCAGAAACACAGAGTCCAATGTAAACTCAGCTCTTTCTGATTCCTCTGTCAGATTTTCAAAAACGCCTAATATTTTAAGACATGTAAAAATGAAACATGAGCCCATATAGGACCTTGCCCTCAACTTGGATCAACAACGGTAGAGAATGTTCCATCCTCCGAAGGGAGGCTGGACAACATACTCTATGCTATACCTGAGGAAGATGGGTCCTGATATTGGGGCAGCTTGGAACATTCCTACTCATGACCACAGAATGTGAGCTCAGATCTACAGGGATGCAGAGGTCACATAGGCTCCTAAGCTGAATATGGGACCCAGATCACATCAAATTGATGGGGTTCACAGTCAACAATATTTATACCCCTTTCCCATATTAGGGAGCTACTCTCTTCCCTGATCCAGCTTTCTGGTCCTTCTTCCAGCCATGACATCATCTCCCCAGACAATAATTAGGATCCACCTGCATATCAGATTTCAGGCTCAGGCAAAAACAAACAAATAAACAAATACTAGTATAGCCACAGGCCCTTTGGAACATAACTAAAATATGCCTACTAGCTATCTACAAAATGGAGGGGCCCCCCAACTCTTCATCTGTACTATTCTAGCGTTTAGGTCCATGATTGATCAACAATTTGTTTGACTTTGCATGTTAACTCTCTTGTCAGCCACCAGGTTCCAGATGCTAGCATGATGCCGACCAGACTTCCCTGGACAGACAACCCCACCAATGTGTCCTGAAGCTCTGATTCCCCAGAACCCCACCCCACTAGGGAAAGAGAAAGGCAGACTGGGAGTATGGATCGACCGGTCAATGCCCATGTTCAGTGGGGAAGCAATTACAGAAGCCAGACCTTCTACCTTCTGCATTCCACAATGACCTTGGATCCACACTCTCAGAGGGATAAAGAATAGGAAAGCTATCAGGGGAGGGGATGGGATATAGAGTTCTGATGGTGGAAATTGTGTGGCATTGTACCCCTCTTATCCTATGGTTTAGTCAATGTTTCCTTTTTTATAAATAAAAAATTAAATGAAAAAAAATAGGAAGCTTCCAATGGAAGGGATGGGACATGGAACTCTGGTGGTGGGAATTGTATGGAATTATTTTAAAATCTTGTTAATCAATATGAAGTAAAAAAACTTAAAATAAAAAAAATAAATTAAAAAATATGACAGCATTCTCCATCTTAGTCTTAAGTTCTCTGAGAAGCAAACACCAAGGTGTGAGCAAACAGGCAAGGATTTTGATTATGTTAATACCCACAAGGGAAAATATGAAGGAAGTCAGAGAAATCTGGAATTGTCATCAGACCATGATGCAGTCTAGCCTGAGTGAAAGAGAGAAGGGAGCAAGATTGAATACCTGCTGTGCAGTGCAGGGGAGTTTCCACAAGGTCACTGAGGAGTTCTTGTTAGAGGAGTTGATATTCTGCAGGGTATACCTATCCGTGCTCTTGTATCACTGACATTCAAAGTCTTTGGTAGAAAGCAGTCTGTGAGAAGTGCCACTCCAGTGCATGTGATGTTGGATTTCAGAAAACTGCAGAGGGTCCCTTGGTTCATTATGTTCCTTTTCTATCATGGGAGATCTGTAAGGCGACTGCCTGGTGAGGTTTCACTCCCTTTCCTGGTACAGATCAGACCTTTTCCTTCTCTGGAGGCTGGCAGTAGATGATCCACCACTGCCACCCATCCCCCAGCTGATCCCCTGCCTGCTAACCTTCATCCTTCCAAGCCTGCCTCTCCACCACAGAAAGACCTTTTGGAGACACAAATCTAGTATGGCCATCCTCTACTTAAAACTTTCAATAATGATTTTACCAATTCCCTTGAAATCTATAAATGGAGTTCTTACTTTGAATGAGAGGTTGATTGAACGTTTAATCAAATAAGGTGTCCTTGAACTAGTAACAGATGCATTATTCCAACAGTCAGACCTCTGGGTAAAGCCAGACTCTATGGAGACTAAAAATACAATTAAAATGACCTACTTAACCTTCTTCCTTTACTTATACTAAAAGTCAGTGAATTTCTTGTTGATCTTTTTCTGGGGAATTAACATCATAGCAAAAATGTAATTTTTCTCAGATTACCTGTAATTTTTTAAAAAATTATTAATAGTATTTAAAAAAAGCCTTGGTGGCCTGGGAAGTGGTACAGTGGCTAGAGTACTTGACTTAAAAGCATGAGGCCACACGTTTGACCTCCAGCATTGCTTGTACCAAAGTGACATTTTGGTCCTCTCTCTCTCTCTCTCTCTCTCATGTTAATAAAAATCATGAAAATAAATACATAAAACAATTTTTTTAAAAAACCCTATAAGTCTCAAGAAACTATTAGAAGTTCATTTTGATTTTTGTTTGCCTTAGGATTTGTTCAGTATTTTACAGATACTCTGCCAACTGGAATTTAGCAGTGTTACCATCTTTTAGAAGTGGTATTAACTGAGCCCACATCATCCTGAGGTATAACTACATAGTTAACTGTGGGAAGTCCTTGTCATACAACATGAGAATGACTATGGTTCTTCTTAGTAACTTTTGGAACATAGTGACTGTTGGAACACATTGTACACACACACACACACACACACACACACACACAAACACACACACACATACAGAGACACACTCAGAGTAACTGGATTATTACAAGTAACACTGATCACCATCTTTCGTCTAAACCTGAGACCATCATTTTCCATTTCCGGCCCTCACCTGTGCAATGTGGAAATCATTTGGTGTAGCAACATTGTTAGAGATGAAAACCATAGTAATAATATCAGGAGCATGGAAACTTTTATAGTTCTTTGCATGAAGTCTGACATTGGTTTACAATGGAAACATTATTTTTTACTATAAAAATTATGGTCATTTGGGGTTTCTATTTTGAAAAAAGTTAGTAGGTCTAATTTAAGTTTATTCCAAGGGACTTAGGACTTCATGCTTTATCTGAGAATGTCCATAGCTTTGTAAATAGACTTTTTAAATTGAAATTAT
This sequence comes from Erinaceus europaeus, assembly GCF_950295315.1. NCBI lineage: Eukaryota > Metazoa > Chordata > Mammalia > Eulipotyphla > Erinaceidae > Erinaceus > Erinaceus europaeus. Next base: position 9,524,850 of record NC_080182.1, on the reverse strand, counting down.
CCTGAAATTACTCAAAGTGTATAATTTCTTTTCTTTCTTTTTTAAAAAAATATTTTATTTATTTTCCTTTTTTGTTGCCCTTGTTTTTATCATTGTTGTGGTTATTATTATTGTTATTATTGATGCTGTTGTTGCTGAATAGGACAGAGAGAAATGGAGAAAGGAGGGAAAGACAGAGAGGGGGAGAGAAAGACAGACACCTGCAGACCTGCTTCACCGCTTGTGAAGCGACTCCCCTGCTGGTGGGGAGCCAGGCTCGAACCGGGATCCTTATGCTGGCCCTTGAGCTTTTTGCCACGTGCGCTTAACCCGCTGTGCTACTGTCCGACTCCTAGTTTCTTTTCTGATAAGGTCCTGACTGATATACTAACTTACTTAGGGTTGTCAGAGATTTTCAAATAATAATAACAATTATTATTATTATTATATCACTTTATTGGAGGAAACGGTGGTTTACAAAGCTGCTGTTGTCTCTATGTACTGTTTCTTATTCTCACTTCCCACCAGCTGTCATCTTCCTTCACCTTCGAAGGTTGCCAAATTTAGCAAAATAAAAATACAATGAACTCCAAAGTGAATTTCAGATGAAACTTTTTTTTTTTTAGTGCAAGCTGGTGCCAATATTCTTTGTTTATCTGAAATTCTAATTTAACTGGGCATCTTGTGTTTTAATTGGCAAACTCCAGCCTTCCCCACCACCAGGGAAATATTGTGGGAATCATAAGTGAACTTCAGCTGATCCCTGAAATAAACAAGAGGAATGGTGGTCACAGAATATTAATGTCCGTGCTGCACATGTGTTTCTCATTTGCAAAGTTCTTCTGATTTTTATGCGTCTCTGTGTACGTGTGTATGTGAACATGTGTACATGTGGAGAGAGGGGAGTGAGAACTATGTTTTAGGAGAAGTCAACAGAGAAAAAAAAATTGGAGAAAGACTGGGAGGGAAGGATGGGGCTGGTTCATCAAGAACTTAAATACAAAGAAAGTACTGTGACATCTCACCTCCTCATTATTTTCTTTTTTTCAGATTTGTTTTTATTCTGTTTATTTATTTATTGGTTAGAGACAGCCAGAAATCAAGAGGGAAGGGGATGGACAGAGAGGGAGAAAGACAGAGAAACGCCTGAAGCCCTGCTTCGCCACTCGAGAAGCTTTCCCCCTGCAGGTGGGGACCGGAAACTCCAACCTGGGATTCTTGAGCATTGTAACATGTTCGCTCAACCAGGTGGGACACCATCCAGCCCCCTCGTCATTTCTTTCCTTTCTTTTTTCTCTCTCTTTCTCTCTTTATTTGCATTCTTTTCTTTCTTTCTTTCTTTCTTTCTTTCTTTCTTTCTTTCTTTCTTTCTTTCCTTCTTTCTCTCTTTCTTCCTTTTCTCCCTTCTGTTTTTGTCAGTGATTTAATAATGGTTTCCAAGATCATCAGGTTACAGAGGTATAGTTTCCCGCTACCCCTCCCCTCAAGGTAATATAGTTCTCACAAAGTCTTAGAGCTAGTCAGGGCACCCTACTATTATGATGACTTTCTCTAACTCCTGCATATCCAATAAAAGTCCTGCATTTTTTTTTTTTACATCATCCATATTTTCTTATATGTCTTTGATGGTTGCTTCAAGATTTATGAATGAATTTGGCTCTCCCGAGATTGGTTTGTCTTTTTTTTAAACTATTTTTATATTTATTTATTTTCCTTTTTGTTGCCCTTGTTTTTTTATTGTTGATGTAGTTATTATTGTTATTGTTATTGATGTCATTGTTAGATAGAACAGAGAGAAATAGAGAGAGGAGGGGAAGACAGAGAGTGGGAGAGAAAGATAGACACCTGCAGACCTGCTTCACCGCCTGTGAAGCGACTCCCCTGCAGGTGGGGAGCCAGGGGCTGGAACCGGGATCATTACGCTGGTCCTTGCATTTTGTGCCATATGCACTTAACGCGCTGCGGTACCGCCCGACTCCTTACTTTGTCTTTTTCTTTTTAATCCCCTAAGATTTATATCAAAGAACAAAATTGGACTCTGGGAATCCTTCTAGTCTACTAACTTTATACTACATTTGGATATTATTTCAAGTGCAATTTGTAGAAATATTCTTGATAATAAAATGAGATTAAGAGTCTCAATTTAATTCCCCTTCCCTTTTAGTTTCTTACTAAGGCAAAAAAAAAAATGAATAAGAAGGCAAGTAGAAGAAATCATGGTAGCTCAAATTAAGTGCTCTGGAAAAATAAAAATGTTGTGACTCTAGAAATTATATATTTTTTAAAAATCAAAACATCAGGCAACCACCAAAACAAGTTATTATTTTTCACAGCCTCCAGCTATTATAATTCACTGGATACCTTATAAACAGTTACTGTTCTGGGAGACATTCCAAGACTTGCTTCAAGATCTCACAAAGAAAAGTTGTCACAAATCTGAAATGTGTTACATGAAGTATTTTTATAATTGCACTTCCTAACTTTGGCCGGGAAGCCACTTGTGTGAGTATGTGAAAGAGGATGGGGCCAAGAACATGAATAGCCCTTTCTTTTTCTTTTTTTAAGTTGTATTTTAAAAAGAAAATATTCCGTCTTCTGTGACTCTCCAACAAAACCTTCATAAGTAGTTTCCAGCAAAGCATTTAGGGAGTGATTTCTTGCTTCAGTGTGACTGATGGCAGGTGCTGTAGCCAGCCCTTCTTAAGCCAAATCCTAGAACTGATGAAGACTATTAAGGTAATATAAGTGTCTAAACACACACACACACACACACACGCTAAAAATAGGTGCTTTCTATAGACAAAGAGCTGTAGAAAATTTTGGGGCCATTGAAATAGTTCACTTGGATAGTTTGCTGCTTTGCTCTGTGCACGATAGAGGTTTGAGACTGGCCCTCACTGCACTGAAGCTGTGATTTCTTTCTCTCTGTCGCTGTCTCTTTTTTTTTAAAGTTATTTATTGGGGGTGCTAGAGGTTTACAATTGACAGTAAAATACCATAGTTTGTACGTGCGTAACATTTCCCAGTTTTCCTTTTTTTAAAAAAAAAATTATAAAAAGGAAACATTGACTAAACCATAGGATAAGAGGGGTACAACTCCACACAATTCCCACCACCAGAACTCCGTATCCTCTCTCTTCCCAATAGCCTTCGATTTCCTAACCCTCTGGGAGTATGGACCCAAGGTCATTGTGGGATGCAGAAGGTGGAAGGTCTGGCTTCTGTAATCACTTCCCTGATGAACATGGGCATTGACAGGTTGATCCATACTCCCAGCCTGTCTCTCTCTTTCCCCAGTGGGGTGGGGCTCTGGGGAAGCTGAGCTCCAGGACACATTGGTGGGGCTGTCTGTCCAGGGAAATCTGTTCAGCATCCTGCTAGTATCTGGAACCTGGTGGCTGAAAAGAGAGTTAACATACAAAGCCAAACAAACTGTTGAACAATCATGAACCTAAAGGCTGGAATAGTGCAGATGAAGAGTTGTTGGGTCCTCCATCTTAAAGATAGATAGTAGGCATATTTTAAGTTATATTCCAAAGGACCTGTGGCTATACTAGCTTTATTTTCCCTTAGCTTGAAATCTAATATGCAGGTGGATCCAAGTTATTATCTGGGGAGATGATTTCATGGCTGGAAAAAGGACCAGAAAGCTGGATCAAGGCAGAGAGTAGCTCCCTGATATGGGGAAGTGGTATAAATATTGTTGACTGTAAACCCCATCAATTTGATGTGATCTGGGGCCCATATTCAGCTTAGGAGCCTTTGTGACTTCTGCATCCCTGTATGTCTGAGCTCACATTCTGTGGTCATGAGTAGGAACATTCCAAGCTGCTCCAATATCAACCCATCTTCCTCAGGTGTAGCATAGAGTATGTTGTCCATCCTCCCTTCTCTACCGTTGTTGATTCAAGTTGAGGGCAAGGTCCTATGGGGGCCCACAAAGGGGTCTATTTTGTTGTTCCTGATAGAGATGACCAGTAACAATAGAGAGAGGGATTTATTTGAGGTCTAGGCCCATCATGTCTGTTTGGGAATCTCAGGACTCCCCAAATAGGGCCCCAGCTGATGGGGTGGCCTGATAGTGACTAAAGAGTCCCTAGTTTTCTTTTTCTTTCTTTCTTTTTTTTTTTTTCTGTCTCCAGGGTTATCACTGGGCCTCAGTGCCTGCACTATGAATTCACTGCTCCTGGAGGCTATTTTTTCCCCTTTTGTTGCCCTTGCTGTTTGTAGTTGTTGTTGTTATTATTGTTGTTGTTGTTATTATTGCTGTCATTGTTGTTGGATAGGACAGAGAGAAACTGAGAGACAAAGGGTAGATAGTGGGAGAGAAAGACCTGCTTTACCGCTTGTGAAGCGATGCCCCTGCCGGTGGGGAACTGCAGCTCCAACCAGAATCCTTGAGCTGGTCCTTGTGCTTTGAGCCATGTGTGCTTAACCACTAAACTACCGCCCGACCCCACATTTCTCAGTTATCCACATGACAATTCAATCGTCTGCCATCACGTTTCCGGACCTGAGCCCTTCTCCCTCACCCCGCTGTTTCTCTGTCTGCCAAGTAAGTCAGCCTAGAGTGGTGAAATCCCAGAAATGACGTCCCTTCCCCACCCCAAAGACAAACTTGTGAGTGGAAACCAGAGAGAATAACAGTGCATATATGACAAGATGACAGGAAAGAAAGAGAGGGCAGCAGTGAGAGTCAGAGATAAGGCACCCAGGAGCTAAATGGAGTTCCAGGCGTCACTAGTTGGGATAGTTCTGAGTGGCAGGCACATGGTGCTTCCATCAGAGCTTTCTTCTCCACCAGCCAGGCCCCATTACCACTGCAAACGCTGGCTTGATGCTCAGAGTAGGCAGACACCCTGTTAGCTTATGGTCTTCTCCTTCACCTTCTCCTTCTCCTTCTCCTTCTCCTTCTCCTTCTCCTTCTCCTTCTCCTTCTCCTTCTCCTTCTCCTTCTCCTTCTCCTTCTCCTTCTCCTTCTCCTTCTCCTCCTCCTCCTCCTCTTCTTCCTCCTCCTTCTCCTTCCCTTTCCCCTTCTTCTTCTTGATTTAAATTTCTTTATTGGAGGATTAATGTTTCACAGTCAACAGTAAATACAATACTTTGTACATGCATGACATTTCTCACTTTTCCATATAACAATACAACTTCCAGTAGGTCCTCTGTCATCCTTTTCCAGGACCTGTACTCTCCCCCCTCCCCCAACTCCAGAGCCTTTTACTTTGGTGCAATACACCAACTCCAGTCCAGGTTCTGCTTAGTGTTTTCACTTCTGATCTTATTTTTCAACTTGTGCCTGAGAGTGAGATCATCTTATATTCTTCCTTATGTTTCTGACTTATTTCTTTTACCATGATTCCTTCAAGCTCCATCCAAGATGAGGTGAAGAAGGTAAATTCACCATTTTTAATAGCTGAGTAGTATTCCATTGTGTATCTAGACCACAACTTGTTCAGCCACTCATCTGTTATTGGACAGCTGGGTTGCCTCCAGGCTTTGGCTATTACAAATTGTGCTGCTAAGAACATATGTGTAAACAGATCTTTTTGGATGGGTGTGTTGGGTTCCTTAGGATATATCCCCAGGAGAGGAATTGCAGGATCATAGAGTAGGTCTATTTCTAGCCTTCTGAGAGTTCTCCAGACTGCTCTATCTTAATCTTTTCTTTGAGATCTCTTACTCCTTTTTTGTTGTCTCTAATTCGTCCTCTATCTTGCTAATTCTGTCTTCAGCCTCATTGATTCTGTTCTCTCTCCCCTCTACTGTTTTCTGGAGTTCATCGATTTTGTTACCCTGTTCTGATACTGTTTTAGTTTGTTCAGCTAGTTGTGTTGTTAGCTCAGCTATTTCAGCTTTCAGCTCCCTCAGTGACCTTGAGATAATTAGTGTTTTCTTCCAGAGTCTCTTTTGTTGTTTCTGCATTTCTGATGACAATTCTTTCAAACTCTTTACTCACTCCCGTGACCATTTCCTTAACTAGTGTTTGGATGTTGACTCATTATTCTAAGCTTCAACCTTTAGGGGGATTTTAGCTGGACTTTTATTCTGGTTCATTTCTCTAATATTTCCTCTTGTTGGTTTTACCATTCTATACAGTATGTTATGAAGTCCCTCTCACAGTACTTTTCAAATTACTGATCACTCTTTCCTGGATTGATTTGTGTTTAAGTAAGGTACTTAAAGAGTTCACAGTTGTGGAAATTAACAGTTGTTTCAATATTATTTTAATCCCTGAGTTGGAGCACAGTGACTGTTAAAGCCTCTTTTGTTCTTTTTCTTCCCTGTAGGCTATGGGAGCCTGAGGGCTTTTAAACTATAAATAGGCTTCTTAGCTTAATCACTCACTCCTGACCAAGGAGAAGAGAGGAGAGAAACACAGCTGATGCTGCTCTGTCTGTGGTCTTCTGATTATTGAGACTGCAGACCCTTCCCAGATACAGAACTCTAGTGGTGGGATCCACACCTCCAGCCTGTCTTTCTCTTTCCCTAGTGGAGCAGGGGCTCTGGGTAAATGAAGTTCCAGGACACATTGTTGCTGTGTCTTGTTATATATCACCCTTTGGATCCTCTGGTTTAGGAAGTGCATCTTTTTTTTGTGAGCATTTTAACATGCTGTCTCCTGAATCTAGATTTCATTTTCTATTATCTGGGAGGCGCTGAATGGATAAAACCATAGAACTCTAAAGCCTGACATCCTAAATTAGATCTCAGGCTTTGCATATACTAGAGTGATGCTCAGGTGTGTGTGTGTGTGTGTGTGTGTGTGTGTGTGTGTGTGTGTGTTTCAGTTTGTTTGTTTTTTCCACCAATGTTATCTCTGTGGTTTGGTGTCTGCACAGTGAATCCTCTACTCCCAATGGTCACTTAGTTCTTTTTCCTTTTTTATAGAAATGGGGAGAAATTGAAGGGGGAGGAGAGAAGGAGAAAGAGAGGCACTTGCAACTATGCTTCACCACATGTGAAGTTGCCCCCTGCAGGTGGAGACCAGAAGTTTGAGCTTGAGTTTTCATGTGCACTCCACTGAGTGCACCACCACCTGGCCTCTTAGGTTCTCTCTCTCTCTCTCCCACTCACATTCTTGTTCATATATATATATATATATATATATATATATATATATATATATATATCATTAGTGAATAAATATTTTTTTAAAGTAGAGTCAGTTTTCTTACCATTCCTAATATTTCACTAATGCATTTCTGGATCAGATAGCCGTTTTATACAAAGTTGTCTTTCCTTCCTCCCTCCCCTCCTCTCTCCCTTCCGTTCTTTCCTTTTCTTCTTTTTCTTTGTTTTTTGTTTTTTGTTTTTTGGTTCTGGTAAGGTTCAATTTTGAAATAATTTTTCTTTCCCTGACTTTTCCTGCCTTTCTGGGAGCTGAAGTTCTCAGCAGGGCATGTGGAGTTTACAGCAGACACCTGGAGAACTGCTATACCAGTCACAGTCTTAGCACTAGAAGACAACTCTTGACCCGGAACAGATAACACCTCCCTTCTCCCAATGTAACCCTGTGTGTTTTCCCACTTGAATTCCTGAGCTTCTAGATAACCTTAGTCTACAGTGTGAGTCTGTCATTATTTCAAACACGGCACCTTCACTTGAGTATCAGATTAATTACTGTGGTCTGGGAGGAGACGTAGTAGGTAAAGCACTGGATTCTCAACCATGAGGTCCCGAGTTCGAATCCCGGCAGCACATGAACCAGAGTGATGTCTGGTTCTTTCTCTCCTCCTATCTTTCTCATAAATAAATAAATTATAAACAACAAAAAATAAAAATAGCATTATATAAAAAAAGATTAATTACCTACCTGGCTTCACCTGACTTATGAGACCACTGTTTCCATGTTCACACCTTGGGCAGCTTGCATTTCCCTAGGGGTATATGTATCAAGAAGGGATCTGACAGTGGTGGAAGAGTTTTCTCTCTTTTTTTTAAATTTCTTTTTGGAAGATTAATGGTTTACAGTTGACAGTAAAACGCAGTAGTTGGTATACGTGTGACAGTTCTGTTTTCCACATAACACACTAATCCCCCCCCCCCCCCACCTAGGTCTTCTTCTGCCATCATGTTCTAGGACCTGAACCTTCCTCTCCTCCACCCAGAGTATTTTACTTTGGTGCTATACATCAACTCCAGTCCAAGTTCTGCTTTGTGTTTTCCCTTCTGATCTTGTTTCTTAACTTCTGTCTATGAGTGAGATCGTCCCATATTCTTCCTTCTCTTTCTGGCTTATCTCACTTAACAGGATTCCTTCAAGCTTCATCCAACATGGGGTGAAGAAGGTGAATTCATCATTTTTAACAGCTGAGTAATATTCCATTGTGTATATATTCTTCTTCTTCTAGTGTTTTCTTCCGTAGCCAGTCAACAGCGTCAGGTTGAGCCTGATGTAAAGTTTCGAGACCTCCTTTGAATCTGGAGAGGTGGCAGTCGTTGACTATGTGGGTCATAGTCTGTCTGTAGCCGCAGGGGCAATTCGGGTCGTCTCTGGCTCCCCAGCGATGGAACATAGCGGTGCACCGGCCATGGCCTGTTCGATAGCTATTGAGGAGGGCCCAATCATAACGTGCTAGGTCAAAGCCCGGTGGATGCTTGCAGGGGTCTGTGATGAGGTGTTTGTTCTTTACCTCAGCTGACTGCCAACTCTGTTTCCAAGAGTCTGGAACAGAGAAGTTCAGTGTAGGCGTAGGGGACCAGATTGGGTGACGAGACGTCAAGCGTTGGACAGGGTAGACCACAACTTACTCAGCCACTCATCTGTTGTTGGACACCTGGGTTGTTTCCAGGTTTTGGCTATTACAAATTGTGCTGCTATGAACATATGTATACACAGATCTTTTTGGATGGGTATGTTTGATTCATTAGGCTATATCCCCAGGAAAGGAATTACAGGGTCAAAGGGCAGGTCCACTTTAACCTTCTGAGAGTTCTTCAAACTGCTCTCCACAGGGGCTGGACCAATTACATTCCCACCAGCAGTGCAGGAGTTTCCTTGGTCCCCACAATTTCTCCAGCATTTGTTGCTGTTACCTTTTCTGATGTATGACATTCTCACAGGAGTGGAGTGGTATCTCATTATAGTCTTGATTTGCGTTTCTGTCAGTCAATGACTTAGAGCATTTTTTTCATGTTTGTTGGCCTTTTGGATCTCTTCTTTGGTGAATATTCTGTTCATATCCTCTCCCCATTTTTGAACGGGGTCATTTTTATTGTTGTTGTTGCTGAGTTTGGTGAGCTCTTGATATATTTTTGGTTATTAACCTTTAGTATGATTTCTGGCATGTAAAGATCTTCTCTTATTCTGTAAGGGGTCTCTTTGTTTGGGTGGTGGTTTCTTTTGTTGTACAGAAGCTTTTTAATTTGATGTAGTCCCACTGGTTTATTTTTGTTTTAGTTTCCCTTGCAATTGAATTTGTATCATTGAAGATGCCTTTAAATTTTAGAGAGAAAAGTGTTCTTCCAATATTTTCCTCTAAGTATAGTTTCTGGTATAACGTCCAAGTCTTTGATCCATTTGTAATTTGCTTTTGTGCCCAGGACAGTTTTAAGCATTTCAAGAGCCTGAACCACTTGCAAAGTCCCATATGTGGTAATACCTGCACATTGGGGTGGGGGAGGGTTAAGACATGGATATCTTTGGAAGGTATTATTTTGTGTGTCAAAAAGATTCAAAGGGTTAAATTACAACTTTGAAACCCCTAAATCTTGTTCTTACAGTCTCTTAGGAGTTCAATGAACCTTACAAAAGGCAGGATGCAAACATTTAGATCTGATAATGAGTTCGTAAGAGGTCAGTGAACAGCTGGGGCCCTGATCAGGAAATCTTGAGATTCCCAAACAGACTTGATGGGCCTAGATCTCAAATAAATCCCTCTCTCCATTGATACCGGTCATTTCTATCAGGAGCAACAAAATAGACCCCTTTGTGGGCCCCCATCGGACCTTGCCCTCAACTTGGATCAATAATGGTAGAGAATGTTCCATCCACTGAAGGGAGGCTGGACAACATACTCTATGCTACACCTGAAGAAGATGGGCCAATACTGGGGTGGCATGGAATGTTCCTACTCATGACCACAGAATGTGAGCTCAGATCTACAGGGATGCAGAGGTCACAAAGGCTCTTAAGCTAATTATAGGCCCCAGATCACATCAAATCAATCAGGTTTACAGTCAACAATATTTATACCACTTTCCCATATCAGGGAGCTACTCTCTGCCTTGATACAGCTTTCTGGTCCTTTTTACAGCCATGACATCATTTCCCCAGACAATAATTAGGATCCACCTGCATATCAGATTTCAGGCTCAGGCAAAAACAAACAAACAACAAAACACTAGTATAGCCACAGGCCCTTTGGAATATAACTAAAATATGCTACTAGCTAGCTACAAAATGGAGGACCCCCCCAACACTTCAGCTGCACTATTCCAGACTTTAGGTCCATGATTGTTCAACAATTTGTTCGGCTTTGTGTGTTAACTCTCTTTTCAGCCACCAGGTTCCAGATGCTAGCAGGATGCTGACCAGACTTCCCTGGACAAACCCCACCAGTGTGCCTTGGAGCTCTGCTTCCCCAGAGCCCTTCCCCACTAGGGAAAGAGAGAGACAAGCTGGGAGTATGGATCCACCTGTCAATGTCCATGTTCAGTGGGGAAGCGATTACAGAAGCCAGACCTTCCACCTTCTGCATCCCACAATGACCCTGGGTCCATACTCCCAGAGGGTTAAAGAATAGGAAAGCTATCAGGGGAGGGGATGGGATACAGAGGTCTGGTGGTGGGAATTGTGCCAAGCTGTACCCCTTTTGTCCTATGGTTTTGTCAATGTTTCCTTTTTATAAATAAAAAAATAATGAAAATAAATAAATAAATAAATAAATAAAGAGGTCAGTGAAGTGAACCCCCCCTGTAGCAGACTTTGAATGTCTGTACACCACAGTCAGCTATGGATATATGTATTACTGGAGGAGGCTCCAGTGTCTTAGCCAGGCACCTTCACAGTGAAGCAGCCTGGCTGGAGGCTGATCTAGGGCTAGTCATGGTCCAGGACTAGCCCATGCTGCCTTCTTAGGGCTGCCAGGTGAGCAGAGGTGAGGCTTGTACTCATGCAATGAACCTCCAGAGATGGGGGATGGGAGTAGAGGGCTGTCTCCTTGGGCCCTTTACAAAAATACGAAGCCAGTAGGCTCTGAGGGATTGCTTCTTCCCAGCTCACAGGCAGGCGGTGGGGTGAACCAACACCTATTGATGGCTTAGAAGGAGAGAGGGAGAGCCAAGGGGCTCCGGGTGGGGAGGCAGGTGGTCTTTCAGGGAAGGGAGAGTACAGAAAGGTGACCTGCTCAGGCCTTCAATAATTCATGTTCTGCAGTCTGTCTTCCCAGAAGCTGGTGGTGTTTAATCCTGAGCAGTTGTTAGAGGAGGCCCTTTTCACACTGGGCCTCTTATTTTCTCTCCCAGCTCAATTATCCAATGGCCTCTCCCCTTACCTCTAGCTGCAGGGGCCCCTGGTCACAAAGGGAGGGGGGCAGCCTGTTGCCCTGCCTGTCCTGCCCGAAGTGGTTCAAAAAAGCCCCACTTTCTGGCCTCTGAAGCTCTGCTCATGGCCGCCTCTGCCTACCAGAAACATGTATGCCCATGTGGGTCAGCACCCTGAATGCAGGTTCTCGTCAAAGGTCTCTGATAAAGCTGGCGTAGTAGTAGGCAGACCACCTGGGCTTTCTAAAGTGTTGTATGCTCTACATTGGGTTGTTCTAGTTCTCCCCCGCCAAGAAAATTGGATCAGTCCTGCTAATTTCGCGGCCTGCTTGGCCCCGCCCCAAGGAACCCCGCCAGAGTTCCAGAGTTACAGAGTGCCAGAGTTCCAGAGTTCGAGAGTAAGAGAGAGTGCTTGCGCCGCCGCAAAGAGACAGCAGAGTTCTGTTTGGTGATTAGTTTGTCTTAGTTTATGAATCGTTGTTCCCGAATAAAGAAATACAGCTTCCCTGCCCAGCCGTATGTCTCTGGTCGTCTCTGTTACCCGCCCGTGAAGCTAGCCTGGCCAGCAAGAGCCGCCGAATTTTAACAACACTAAAGTTCAGTTTTCCTCCCCATACAAGCGGAATTATCCAACCTACTTTGCAGGGTTCTTACAAGATCCAAATCAGAGAATGTAATTGCCAACATTTTAAAAAATATTTATTCATTTTCCCTTTTTGTTGCCCTTGTTGTTTTACTGTTGTAGTTATTGTTGTTGTTGTTGATGTCTTCATTGTTGCATAGGACAGAGAGAAATGGAGAGAGGAGCGGGAGACAGAGACGAGGAGAGAAAGACAGACACCTGCAGACCTGTTTCACTGATTGTGAAGCCACGCCCCCGCAGGTGGGGAGCCGGGGCCTTGAACCCGAATCCTCATGCCTGTCCTTGTGCTTTGCGCCACCAGCACTTAACGGCTGCACTACTGGGTGACTCCCAGTTGTCAACGTTTTTTAATGATCTGTTTCCATTCTCTGAAACTAAAGGTTATGTATATATAGTCGGGAAGAAACAGACAGACATAAACCCTCTTAAGTGAATAATTTAAGATCTGGACTTTAATTTCTGTTACAGTTAGCTGTCGGAGACTTTTTAGCGATGCCAAAATGACCCAATTACCACATTCTCTGGGTGGCAGCTTCCCCCCCAGCAGATTCAGAGGAAGTTCTCTCTTCCTGGCTAGTGACACTCAGTTTCTTTTCCCAGGACAGTCCAACTTTGCTCTCTGGCTCAGGAACTTAGAGCAAGGAGGACAGACATCCAGCTGGTCATGGGTGGAGGAAGGGGAGAAACCAATCAGGGCCCTAAGCGCCTGATGGGCTGTTACTCAGAAGATGAAAACGACTGCTCAGAAGGGAGGGATAGCACCATGATTGTGTGAAAAAGCATTTCATGTCGGAGGCACCAGAGGTCCCAGGTTCAATTCCCCGCACCAGAGCTGAGCAGGACTCCGGTTAACAATAATAATAAATAAAAAAGAAAGAAAGTGATTGTTTTACCTCCGCGTCCCAGCGTCCTCTTGACTGTGTGGCAGGGAATGCAAATGGGCTGCCTCTAGCTTAGTGCGCAGATCAGGACCCTTAAGTACAAACTGTGGGGACACAGGTATTGATTGGTTCAGCCCATGGAAGGGTTGTCCAGCATCTAGAGATGTTTTATTTTATTTTATTATTTTTTCTTTTTAGTGGGAGGGATTAATGGATTACAGTCAGCAATAAATACAGTAGTTGCCCCCTGCATAACATTTCTGTTTTTCACAGAACACTCTAACCCTCCACCTATGTCCTCCTCTGCCATCATGTTCCAGGGCCTGAACACCCCCTGCTTCCCACACACTAAACTCCAGAGTCTCTTACTTTGATGCAATATACCAACTCCAGTCCAAGTTCTGCTTTGTGTTTTGCCTTCTGTTCTTAGTTTTTAACTTCTGATTATGAGTGAGATCATCCCATATTCATCCTTCTCTTTCTGGCTTATCTCACTTAACAGGATTCCTTCAAGCTCCATCCAAGATGAGGTAAAGAAGGTAAATTCATCATTTTTAATAGCTGAGTAGTATTCCATTGTGTATGTAGACCATAACTTACTCAGCCACTCATCTGTTGTTGGACACCTGGCTTGTTTCCAGGTTTTGGCTATTACAGATTGTGCTGCTATGAACACAGGTGTACACAGATCTTTTTGGATGGTATGTTTGGTTCCTTAGGATCTATCCCCAGGAGAGGGATTATTTTTAGAGGGTTAATAGTTTCCAGTGGAAAGAATGGGGACACAACTCTGGTGGTGGAAGTGGTGTGGGATTGAATCCCTGTTGTCTCATAATTTTGTAAATCCATATTAAATCACTAATAAAGTTTTGAAAGTAAAACAAAAAGAAAATGTCCTTTTCTGTTGTCACCTGAAGACGACCCCCCCCCCCAAGGAGACTCCCCTGTCTTGGCTACAGACAGTTTTTACTTTCTTGCTTTTATGAAAAACATCTGTACATGTATGTATATATTATGACTTTCATTGTGCCTTGGACTCATTAAAATCGAAACACACAGTCTCACTGAGGACAGAACTCGGTTCCTCAGAGCAGCATATGGGAACATAGGCCCAGGGCCCTGGTGTCCAAGAAACACATAAACTACACTCCGATTTGGACCAAGAAGTAAATCATTTATACATTGGAGCCTTTCAATTATTATCCACAGTGAATAACCTGTGACATCTTGCTGAAACGTGACCCTCGTTTCTTTACGTGCACCCTGTCTCTTCACTGTACCAGGTGGTGATGACAGCACCTCCAGCCTTGGGTCCCAGGACCCTTACACACTCTGCTCAGGGTGGGAGCATGGGCACACACTTGCAGTAGGATGAGTTGGCAACATGTATGCAGAAAGCTTCCTTCAGTCTCAGGTTTCTATTTTTAGCAAGTTAATCCCAGGAAATAGTCAGATATGCACAAGATTGATGTACAGGAATATTCTCCACAAGCTTATTCATACTGGTGAAATGCAGAAAACAACGCATGCCTAGTGGCAGAGATATAAACAATGGAGACAGGAGTCGGGCTGTAGCGCAGCGGGTTAAGCGCAGGTGGCGCAAAGGACAAGGACCAGCATAAGGATCCCGGTTCGAACCCTGGCTCCCCACCTGCAGGGGAGTCGCTTCACAGGTGGTGAAGCAGGTCTGCAGGTGTCTATCTTTCTCTCCTCCTCTCTGTCTTCCCCTCCTCTCTCCATTTCTCTCTGTCCTATCCAACAATGACAACAATAATAATAACTACAACAATAAAACAACAAGGGCAACAAAAGGGAATAAATAAATAAATAAAAATAAATATTTTTTAAAAAATAAAATAAAATAATAAACAATGGAGACTTCCCCCATCCCCACTCCTCAGGGCACTGCTAAGCTCTGGCATATGCTGGTTCCAGAGACTGAACCTGGGACCTTGGAGATTCAGGCATGGATGTCTTCTACCATAACCATCATGCTATATCCCTTGCCTGGTGACTTCTTTTTTAAAACTTCAGGGAAATGACTCATCCAACCACATGAATGAGTTTGCATCCCTACTCGCACTCCTAACCTGCCCCAAACCCTTCCAAAGATTGCACCATTTCTGGCTATGAAAATATTCCTGAGATATAAAACAGAACATGACATCTTTATCCAGTCATCTGATGATGGGCATCTAGGCTTCTTCCACGCTTTGGCTATTGTGAATAGTGCAGCTATGAACACAGGAGTGTACGTGTCCCTTCTAATTAGTGTTTCAGTGTCCAATAGATATGAACATGGGAGTGTCTTGCATGATCATGCTACCTCTCATCCCCTGACTCTGCAGTTTTTGTTTGTTTGTTTGTTTGTTTGTTTTACCAGAGCACTGTTCACCTCTAACCTATGGTGGTCTGGGGAACTGAACCTAGGACTTCAGATCCTCAAGCATTGAAGACTCTTTGCATAACCCTTATGCTATCTACCCCCATGCTTCATTTTCTTAAAAATGTGGTGGGGGGGAGAGTAGAGGTAAAGTCAAGGAGTTTTATCCTTCAGTTTTGTGTGTTTAAGGACTCTTACTGTTGTACTTAGTATCTGTTACCAAATGACCTGCATTTCTCTGAAAGACAATTATTAAATGGTTATGCTCATATATGCAATTTAGACAACTGAAACACATGAACTTGATTTTTAAAAAGGGAACTAAACTGTCTCTAAGGCTATGTGAAAACTATGGGGGTTATCCTTGGTGGGCAAGGGGGTTGGGGCAGGACACAAAACTGGTGGTGAGCACAGTGTGGAGCCGCACCCCTGCAATCTCATAGTCTTCTAAACCATTATTAAATTGTGAATTAATTAAATAACAAACAACAACAATAAGAAACAGGCCATGAACACGTCATCATCTGACCCAGATGTCACTGACAGACATGATTAAATTAGATGTTTCTCTCTCTTAAAAAACGCAAGCTGAAATGCACAGATATTATAGTTGGCAAGGATGGATAGCACACACACACATACACACATCCAACATCCTGCAAAAAAAAAAAAATCACAGTGGAGAGAGATCCAGTGGAGATCAGGAGAGATTTCATCAATATGTACATGTCAGCTGTACTCATGACATTAGAGATATTCATACAAGGAAATTCATAATTATAAAAGCAAGCACGACAATTTATTGTTTTATTTTTTAAAATATTTATTTATTTATTCCCTTTTGTTGCCTTTGTTGTTTTATTGTTGTAGTTTTTATTGATGTCGTTGTTGTTCGATAGGACAGAGAGAAATGGAAAGAGGAGGGTTAGACAGATAGGGGGAGAGAAAGAGAGACACCTGCAGACCTGCTTCACTGCTTGTGAAGCGACTCCCCTGCAGGTGGGGAGCTGGGGGCTTGAACCAGGATCCTTACACCGGTCCTTGCACTTCACACCACATTATTGTTTCACTTTTTGAATTTACTCATAAAATAAAAAATATCAGCAAGACCACAGGATACAAATCAACACAATTCCCACCACCAGAGTTCTGTATTCCATCCCCTCCCATGATAGCTTTCCTATTCTCCCTCTGGGAGTACGGACCCAGAGTCATTATGGGGTACAGAAGGTGGAAGGTCTGGCTTCTGTAATTGCTTCCCCACTGAACATGGGCGTTGACAAGTTGATCCATACTCCCAGCCTGTCTCTCTCTTTCCCTAGTGGGGTGGGGCTCTGGGGAAGAGAGGTTCCAGGACACATTGGTGACATCATAAGGCATTTAGCAAGTTTCTGTTTGCTTTTACTTGTTTGGAGAAAAGCAGACACAAGAGCTCCCCAGACTAGCATTTAGGTAAGACATTTAAAATTTTGCGATTTTCAGATGATAATTAAAAGTTTCCCAATTTTAAAAACAATAATAATCAGCATCACCTCACCTGCCTGTGAACTGAGTGTGGAATGGAAGATTCTGTCTCAGGAGCTCCACAATTTAATGCATTTTGCTATGGAGATTATAGCTTCTGCAGCATGGGGATGGGAGCTGGCCTGGAAAGGGTGAGCGCTCATTGAACATTCTGTTCAGGCAACTGCCC
The DNA here is from genome assembly GCF_950295315.1 of Erinaceus europaeus. NCBI lineage: Eukaryota > Metazoa > Chordata > Mammalia > Eulipotyphla > Erinaceidae > Erinaceus > Erinaceus europaeus. The sequence continues at coordinate 9,507,787 of NC_080182.1, read as the reverse complement.
ATTATGCAGGGGGTGGATGATCCAGTTTGGGGATTTTTCATGCCTCTGGATTCTCCTCCCTTCTACTGTCTACCCTTTGGCCACATTAAAGATCAAACTAGCATGTCTTTGAGAGGATAGAAAGAGAAGGGACAGGTAGAATTCAAATTGGTCAATTTTGTAGTCCCTCACTGTTCTAATACATGTGATCAAACCAAAGGCCAATGTGAGGTTTTGGATTACCAGTGGATTATATTTCATCTATACCAGACCTCCCCTCCATTACCAGAGAAATTGGAGTTTGCTAGGGACTCACCGTATTTCACACGGACATCAGGGCTCAGCACAGAAAAGTCCAAGATCCCAGGGGCTTCCATGTTAAAAAGTTTAGAGCTGGAAGGTGCCTTAGAGATGGCTCAGCCTTAGAAAATTGAGGATCAGAGATCTAAAGCAAAGTGCCCAAGGTCACACCACCATGAGATGATTGCCAGTAGCCAGTGGACAACTTGAGAGGGGGAACGGAAACCAGTTAACTTAAAAAACGACACAAATGTGGCTGATTAATATGTGGAATATCAATCAATGGGCCCCCTTTGATCTCTCTTGGCTTCTTGTTAGAACTGTCCATGAACTGGAAACTCACATCAAGACAGTTGCTGCTACAGAGGTATTCTGTGACATGACAAGCAAATCCCCAACTCTGAAGTTGCAGGACACAGGTCCAAATTTAAATCTGGACACACAGAGAGGTGGCTGGAGATGAAATTGGACTTTGCTTCCACATAACTGGAAGAGAACAGAGCTTAAAGATCAATATGAAACCATACGTCCCATTGTACAAACCCCACCACCGCCACCCTCCTCCTCACCATCATCACTACCAACGGAGGGATACTTAAGAAATAGGGAAGGTTCTTCATGAGGTTGGGGGACAATGAGAGAGAAGAAGTCCTTTCTGCTTCTCTTCAGGAGGTCTACTCCAGTGGCCACCTCACCTAATTCCACAGCTGGAGCCAGCAAGGAGCAAGGAAGCTGGCTCAGGAGAGAGAAGTGTAGGAGGGAGCTTCCCACACTTTCAAAGCATCGGTGGAGACATCGATGGTCCCATATTCCTACCCACCAATCCCTGCCAGGCCACCCTACACTACCCTATCCCTGGTAGGAAGGTCCCGCATGCTGTCTCAGAACTTCCTAGGTAAGTGAGGTTATTCAAGAACAAGACACTAGAAATAAATAAATTACCAAATGCATATGACCAGGGTCAAAGGGAAGCATGGCTGACGTCATTTTCAGAAGATTTCTGGACCCCAGACCATCCACTAGTCATACCTAGAGTATGAATTATGCGAACAGCATGCCCTAGCAGATTGCACAAATCCTGTTAATCTGTATAGAGAAGTCATTTGCGAGGGGCAAGGAGGTGGTGCACCTGGCTAAGTGCACACATTACAGTGTGCAAGGACCCAGGTTCAAGTCTCTGGTCGCCATCTGCAGGGGGATATCTTTCATGAGTGGTGAAGCAGGGTGGCAGGTATCTTTCTGTCTCTTTTCTCCTCTTCTTCCTCCCATCCCAGTTACTATCTGTCTCTATCCAATAATAAATAAATAGGGGGTCAGGTGGTAGCGCAGCAGGTTAAGCGCAGGTGGCGCAAAGCGCAAGGACTGGCATAAGGATCCCGGTTCAGCCCCTGGCTCCCCACCTGCAGGGGAGTCGCTTCACAAGAGGTGAAGCAGGTCTGCAGGTGTCTCTCTTTCTCTCCCCCTCTCTGTCTTCCCCTCCTCTCTCCATTTCTCTCTGTCCTATCCAACAACAACGGCATCAATAATAACTACAACAATAAAACAACAAGGACAGCAAAAGGGGATAAATAAAGAAAAATTTTTTAAAAATTTAAATAAATAATATTAAAGAGAGAGAGAGAAAAAAAAAAAACATTTGCCATTTTCCACGCAAGCGCCCAAATGTGGGCTGGGGTTAAGGTTGGAGGAGAGACTGTCCCCTTCCCACCTACAGTCAGTCACTGCAGAATCCCACTCTCTTCCTATTCCTCGAGCCTGGCAGTTTAGTAAAAACCAACAGGAGAGACACCAAGTCCCACAGAATCATCTGGAGCTGGACTGTGACCAAGTCACAAATGGAAGGGCCTGAGTTGACCTTAAAAATGACAGGCATCGTTGCAATGAATTGGATGAAGTTTTGTGTTGCCCAGTGGAACAGAGGCCCATTCCATGGAGGGAAAGCAAAGGGATGCCATTACTGCATGTGGTGTCTGGAGAGTTGTTTTGACTGTGAAATTCTATATCCAAAACATTCTCAATTGAGGGGGGCAGCTGTCCCGTCTCCTGAAATCACAGTAAGAGGATTTGGTCTCAAAAGTACAGCTGAAGAAGCAGTCAGAACCACACACCAGGCCTCCAGGAACATCCTAGCGAGAGGGAACTGGTATCCTGAAAAACCAGTGGAGTTCGGGCCCTGCACAAAACACCTCCACCACTCCCCTCCCCCCACAGGAAGTCTGCCCAAGGTGGGTAGTCTCCTTCTTGTTCTAGAAAGACAAATGCAGCCTGTGAGCAGTAATCTGGAGATTCACATTGGGTTTCAGAGGTGTAAAAACCATTTACTCTTTAGACGGAGCTGCCTCCCGACAGCAGAGTTCATCAGAGAAATTGAGAAGCTTTCTCAACCCAAGGCGTCTTCCTCCCTTCCTTGCATCCGGTCCTTCCAGGTGCCTTAAGATTGGGACAGTCAGCAGCTGAGCACACAAATGCAGGCCTGTCTGGGAATGGGGGCCCTGAGGGGATCCAGCAGTGGCCTTTGGCTGGGTCGGTGACAACTGTATAATCGGGGAAGCGCCTTGTCCAATTGGAAACCCACCCTCTCTTTGAACTCTGCACAGTCCTCCCAAGGGTCTGAGCTGTGTTTTTCCCTTGGCAAATCACACCATCCCGTTGGGAGGGCGGCTTGCTGAGTACTGTGGTGTTGACACAGCTATCGCTGGACACGTTCCGGGAAAGCAGGCCCCAGCATGTGAGATGAATTTTCTTTGAACTGTGTGGTTTCCAATGTGTCAGAAAAACAAACGTGGAGAAGTCTGCTTGGCTGGTGTGCAGGCGTAGCCCCTGTCTCTTTCCGGAACTGGAAATGCAGTGAACCTTAACCTCTTTAAGACAACACACACACACACACACACACACACCCCACATGGTCAGTTTTCCCTGCATTCGGATGCCTGTAGCCTGAGATGTTGACAAGAGGGCTTTTCTAAGTGGCAGCCTCAGTGGCCATGTGACCATTCCTGCCTTTGTGTCTCTGTGGCCAGGGGGAACAAAAGGCCTCTGCTCTGGCTGTCAGCATCTCCGAGCTGCTGACCCGCCTGTCTCCAGGCCCTTGGCCACCCCCTTTTCCATCCAACCATCCAAGTTCCTGCTCCCAAAATAGCTGCAAAAACTGCCAAGACTTGAGGTCTCTGAAGTGGGTGACTTGTCAGTCAGTCTGGGATGCCCAGAGAAGACAAGGGGGAGGAAGTGGGGGGCAGTGGTTGCGGGTCACTCCTGCAATTCCCCAGCTGCCCCCAGGCTGGGCTGCAGCTCACTGCCGTCTGCTGGGATGCCAGGAGAGCCATCAACAACCCTCCTCACACTCTTCCCACTGGAACTTCTGTTTTTCCCATAAGAATAAAGCCCGGCAACAGCCCAAGTTCAGTTCTTCTCATTGCTTTTCCAGCCTTCAGGTAAAGCTCTCAAGTGCACTCAACCTTCAGATGAACTGGCCAGGGATGGTAACACTCCTCCTCCCTCCTTCCTGACTGGACCACACTGCACACTGGGAGCATCCTAACTGGGAACTCCTGCCTCCTTCCACCTCCCACCTTCCCATAAATTGGCCCCCAAAGGCCTCCACTCCTTGCTACAAAAGAAATAGCTTCTTGGGGGGGGGGGGGCGGCTGAGCGGCAGGGCACTCAGTGAAGCACTATGTGCAAAAACCCAGGTTCAGGGAGTCGGGCGGTGGCACAGCGGGTTAAGCACACCTGGGGCAAAATGCTAATGGACCTGTGTAAGGATCCCAGTTCAAGCCCCCGGCTCCCCACCTGCAGGGGAGTCGCTTCACAAGTGGTGAAGCAGGTCTGCAGGTGTCTGTCTTTCTCTCCCCCTCTCTGTCTTCCCCTCCTCTCTCCATTTCTCTCTGTCCTATCCAACAGCAACAACAATAACGACAACAATGAAACAACAAGGGCAACAAAAGGGAATAAATAAATAAAATAAATATTATAAGAAAGTTAAAAAAAGAAACCCAGGTTCAAGCCCCCGCTCCCCTCCTGCAGGGGGAGGCTGTGAAGCAGGGCTGCAGGGGTCTCTCTTTCTTTCTGTCTCCTCCTCCCCTCTCAATTCTCAGCTCTGTCTAGTAAAGAGAGAAAGAAAACAAACAAACAAAAAGAAACAGAAAAAAATGGCTGCAGGGAGTGGTTTACTCATATGAGTCGATTCATAGTCCCAGCACCAAGCCCTAGTGATAACCCTGGTGGAAATAATAATAACAGTAGTAATAATAAGAAGAAGAAGAAGAAGGAGGAGGAGGAGGAGGAGGAGGAGGAGAAGGAGGAGAAGGAGGAGAAGGAGGAGAAGGAGGAGAAGGAGGAGAAGGAGAAGGAGAAGAAGAAGCAGCTTTTTTTCTGCCAAGGAACAAAGAGGAGGAGCTGGCCTTGAGTCAGTTTCATTCTCTGTGTCCAGAGTGACACTACTCCAGTAAGGGGTCACTTTGTTCCATTACTTTAGTGGAATGGAGGATTAGTCGATTCTTTAACTGTTCAACCTCCTGCCCCCATGTACGCTGAGATAACCTAGACACATTTTCATAATCCTTTAACCAGCTATGTCCAGACCAAGGGAATCAGAATCTCTGGGAGGTGGGACAAGGCACTGGGTATTAAAAAAAAGCAAAAAAACACCCCAGTTAAAGCAAATGGGTGCAGCAATTAGGGGAAACAGTATGGAGAAATCTTAAATAAATGAAAATAGAAATACCTTAGGATCTAGCTATTGCTCACTTAGGCACTTATCCAAAAGACATGAAAACATTCCTTCAAAGTGTCCTGTGCATCCTTACGTTCATAGCTGCATTATTCAGGATAACCTTAGTATGGAAGCAACCTAAGGGCTGGTGGACAGATGGCTGGATTAGGAAGTTATGGGCTTCATGTCCAGCCAAGGATCAATTACAGAAGCCAGAACTCCCACCTTCTGCACCCCAGAAAGAATTGTGGCCCATATTCTCAGTGGGGGAGAAATGATAAGGGGAAGATGACCAGGAGGCTCTGGACTCTAATTCCATCAGGATCCAGAGAGAGAGGAGGAGAAAGGGAGGGACATTGGATATAGTAATAGTAATGTGTGAGTTGGAAAGGAAGAGAAAATGGACCTTAAAAAGGGGGGCAATTATATACGAATATAAACAGATAGTTGCAGAAATAATAGTTTAATAATAGAAATAATAGTTTAATAATAGAAATAATAGTTTAATAATAGAAATAATATCTGCAACATTAAGAGAACTGCTGTAACTTCCAGTGGAGGAGTTGGGTGGGGATCCAGAGCTCTGGTGGTGGGAACTGCACAGAGCTGCATCCATGTTATCTTACAATTTTGTAAATCTACATTAAATCACTAATAATAATAAAAAAAAAAGACGTTATGGTGGTCCAGGAGGTGGTGCAGTGGATAAAGTGTTGGACTCTCAAGCATGAGGTCCTGAGTTCTCTCTCTCTCTCTCTCTCTCCTTTCTTTCTAATACATACCCACTGACTGAAAGTGTGAAGTGGAAATTAAGTGAAGAAGCAGGTCCCTGACTGAGATGTTCACTCCGTTTGACTGAAACACCTTTAGCTCTCCTGTGTTGTACTTAGTCACTGGCTTTCTTGAGACCAACTGAAAGTTGAGCCCTCTCTTAATAATCCAGATGTAGAAGGTAGCCAGGACTCAGACAAAATAACAAAAGGAAAGACTACAAATGCCACCTAGCTGTCCTGTCTGTGGCTTGTTATTTTTCCCATTGTTCCAAATAAAAATGTCTGAAGGCTCCCTCATGGATTTCTACATCAGAGTCTATAAAGAAAGTTACTGAATGCTTGTCAGCTAAGTGCTGTCTTATATGAATCACAGGACCAGCACTTGGTTTTGAAAGAGAAATTTTACAAGTCTTAAATTATTTGCTAGACCTGGAGCCAGTATCACCAGTGCTCTTTCATTATCTTTAGCAGAGAAATGCCTTTTCTCATAAAAACCCAAACATATATGAATATGGAATAAAACAGAACTTGGGTTTTATAGGGTTGGGAATGAGTAGAAGTAGAAAATTACAGAAGTAATTTAAACTTTCTGTTTTGAGGCATGGCCATGGAGTAAGGGCTGGCAGTCCAGACTCTCACCAAAAACAACAAATATCTACAACTATTGATCTAAACGAACCTCACCAACTACAGCTGAGACATCTGCAGAAGCAATGCAGCCTCAGCCACCAAGTTCCAGATGTTACTAGGATTCCATCCTAACTTCCCTGAGCAGATGACCTCACCAATGCTTCCTAGAACCCCACCTCCCCAGAGCCCTGCCCCACTAGGAAAGATAGAAACAGGTTGGGGGTACAGATCCACCTGCCAACACCCATGTCCATCAGAGAAGCAATTACAGAAGCCAGAACTCCTACATTCTGCACTCCAAAAAAAGTATTAGTCCATCCTTCCAGAAGAATAAAGAACAGGGAAATTTCTCACAGAGGGAACAGGACACGGAACTCTGGTGGTGGGAACTATGTGGAATTACACCCATTATAATCATACCCCTTGCAATCTTGTAAATCAATAGTAAGTCACTATAAACAAATGAAAATTTAAAAGTAAAATAAAAAAGAAATAACTTAAACAAAAGAAAAATAAAAACTGAAAGAGTGACTGCACATATGCTGGAGTGGTGCTTTTATCTCTTCCTTTCTCTCTCTCTCTCTCTCTCTCTCTCTTTCACACACACACACACACACACACACACACACACACACACACACTCAAAATATAGAGAAACAAGTATAAGGTTAGGCTGGGGGAATGGGGTGGGGACAGGTCAGAGGGAATGCTCCTTCATGAGACCCTGTGTTCAATCTCAGGCATCACACTAAAAAGTTATAGTAATAATGAATATATTTCAAAAGAAGAACTGAACTGATCAAACTTAATTTTCACAAGAGTAAACTGTATCCTGGAGTGGGAGAAGTGGCCTGCACATGACTTCATGGCACCTTCATAGAATCCATGGTTGGCAACAGCTCTCCAGTCTTTTCCCTTCCTTCCTTCCTTCCTTCCTTCCTTCCTTCCTTCCTTCCTTCCTTCCTTCCTTCCTTCCATCCTTCTCTCCTGCTTTCCTTCCTTCCTCCCTCCTTCTCCTCCTCTCTCTATCTTATAACCATTTTGGCAACTGTACTGAGATGAGCAGTAATGGTAACAGTTTCCAGTCCTAGAAATCACTGAAGTCAGGATTCCTTTGTTTGATGCAAGTCATTTGTTTGGCAAATGATGTTAGAGTCTGGCTACCAAGTGAGACCCTGCCTCTTTATGGGAGTGGCACTGTGTGGGGTTTGTGGGGCCTGAGTGGCTAAGCTGGAAGCTGAAGACACACAGCTTCTCCTCTCTAGTAACAGTTGCTATGATCCCATTTGGAATGGAAGGGCAGATTGGCAGAGAGAAGCATGTTGAATGAAAGAATTCATAGCTGTCTGGATGACCGTTACACACCTGGAGACTCAGAAGCCACAGACAGCAGAACGGTGAATCTGGAAGAGATTTGGGGTTCTTGCTGGGAGGCTAGGTGCATTGCCAGTAGGAACTGCAAACCAAAGCTGTGGAGATAGGCTGGTGACAGCAGTCTCTGTGCACAATGATGGTACTTACATAGGGAAGTCCTGGAGAGGAGTACATCTCTTTATGTAGCTCAAAGACTTGACAAAGCACTTCAGTTCAATATTGAACTCACCTGGGGGGGGCAGTTAGGTATCCAAGACAGTAAAAGAAAAGAAAAATTGAGTGTAAACTCCAGACTTTCACTTTTTAAATAATTCTGAAAACATTCTCTTAGCTGTTAATTTTCTGTTGCCTTATCTGTGGATCAAGAAGATGCCACCTACCTGGACTGTGCTGTGTTTTCACTTCTGTTGTCTCCAGGAGGCCACCTTGCTCAGTTGGCATTATGATGGTGACTTTATCCACGAAGACCCTAAAACTTAAGAGGATGCACCTTACTGGGTTGAGCATCTCAGGTAAGCAGTTCTTCACTTGGTTCTCAGTTTGGGTGGAGGGCAGATAACATAATGATTATGCAAAGAGATTCTCCTGTCTGAGGCTCCAAAGTTCTAGGTTCAATTTCCTGCACCACCATAAGCCAGAGCTGAACAGTGTTCTGGTTAAAAAAAAAAAACAAACAACAAAGAAAAGGTAGTCGGGTGGTAGCACCGCGGGTTAAGTGCAGGTGGCGCAAAGCGCAAGGACCGGCGTAAGAATCCCCGTTTGAGCCCTACCACTCACAAGAGTACTGGGCCAGGTGTTGGTGAACTTGGTTAAGCACACACGTTACCATGTGTGAGGACCCAAGTTCAAGCCACCGCTCCCCACCTGCAAGGGGGAAGCTTCACAAGTGGTGAAACAGGTGTCTCTCTGTCTCCCTTTCTCTCCCTCTCTTTCCCTCTCATTTCCTTTCTTTTTAAAAAATTTCATTTATTTATTTATTTTCTGAGTTTTGATTTATAAAAATGAAACATTGACTAAACCAAATTTTGTTTATTTAATGATGAGAAAGATAGGAGGAGAGAAAGAACCAGACATCACTGGTACATGTGCTGCCGGGGATTGAACTCGGGACCTCATGCATGAGAGTTCAGTGCTTTACCCACTGCACCACCTCTCAGACCACTCCACTTTCATTTTCTACCTGTTCTGGGGTAAAATCAGTTCCCTGAGTAAAACATGGGCAGCAGAAAAGTGTTAGTGCCCCAGCTGCTCTTGCGTTACTAGCTGGGTGACCTCAAAAAACCCTCTCACCCACTCTGGGACCACTAATGGAAGATCTCCAAGGCTCCATTTGCCTTCAGAATCTCCTGGTTATTTATCTAGAAAAATCCCCACAATCTTACAACTAAACCCAAGTTGCCATAAGACTCAACCACAACCTGTGGAATCATTCGATCCAGAGCAGATTGAATGACAAGCAACGGACGGCTATACTCCTTGCCTCTGTCCAGTCCTTCCCCTAGCATGCAAGCTTTGTCCAGGCAAGTGACATCTTGGATATGTCCCTCAGGCCCTTTCTGCAGCCACCAGACATCTGTCTTTGCTTCATGTCTTTGGCAGGTGTCTCAAGCATTAATGAGGCAATTAGTCTCAATCAAGGAGGACTATAAGACTCTGTACTTTCTTTTAATGGGCTATGCAGTTAAAATAATAAGCTGTTTAATCTTTTCATTTGGGTAGAAGAATGTATCAAGAAAGATTCAAGATTCAATTACGGGGACCAGGGTGGGGTAATACACAGGGTTAAGCACACATAGTGCGAAGCACAAGGACCCATGCAAAGATCCCAATTCAAGCCCCGGCTCCCCACCTGTGTGTGTGGGGGGGGTTGCTTCACAAGCAGTGAAGCAGGTCTGCAGGTGTCTATCTTTCTCTCTCCCTCTCTGTCTTCCCCCTCCTCTCTCAACTTCTCTCTGTCCTATCCAACAATAGCAGCAGCAATAACAGCAATAGCAATGGAAAAGAGATGGCTTCCAGGAGCAGTGCAGGCACCAAGCCCCAGCAATAACCCTACAGGCAAAAAAAAAAAAAAAAAAAAGCAATTACCACCCAACCCTCAGTCTTTTCCGTGGACAGCCTAACAATGACCACTGCCTGGTGGTTGAATTTTCTGGGCGCCTGAGCATAAAAGATAAGCCTGGAGTTCCCTAGAGTTCTAATAAAAAGGGGTCTGGGCTTTCTAGTCTCCAGAAAGCCCAAGGTTCCTGTAGTTGGTACAGGGAAGATACATAGGACTCAGCTTCAGAAATACTGTTAGAGTGGGTACTTACAGGTTTTGTCTTTCTTTTAAAAAATATTTATTTATTTATTCCCTTTTGTTGCCCTTGTTGTTTTATTGTTGTAGTTATTGTTGCTGTTGTTATTGATGTCATCATTGTTGGATAGGACAGAGACAAATGGAGAGAGGAGGGGAGACAGAGGAGGGAGAGAAAGACAGACACCTGCAGACCTGTTTCACCATCTGTGAAGCGACTCCCCTGCAGGTGGAGAGCCAGGGACTCTGTTGGGACTATGTGTGAGCCTGATAGAGCTTAGCGAGAACCACCCCCGTCCTTGGATGGAGGTCTGAGAAGATAACCTCTTGGTAAGTCTCTCTCAACCGAGGTGAGCATAAGGGGGAAACTCAGACTTGGTTCTTTCCTTCTTGACTCTCAGGCCCACAGATAACCCAGTACTTCCCTCCATTAACTGCAGGCCACATGGCCGCAGATTCACTTATTCAAAGTCACCTTCTGATCACAGAAGAACACACCTCATCACACACTTCATCACACACCTCAGACCCCAGACAAGAGAGATTCCAAACTGTATGGCCTTTTGATATCCATCTTCTTTCTGTCTCACCCTACGGGTTTAACCCCTATGCTTCTCTCAAATACCTTTGGATAATTAAGTTGCTTGTGTCATGGAGAATAACTGTCTTGTATCTCATCAATTCCTGTCATACCAGCCCCCTACCTTAGGGGCAGGCCGACCATTAAGAAGCCTGTAATTTCTGACATATTTCAGTAATAATTCCCTTCATTTGTTTTTCTATTTAACTCATGTCCACCTTGCTAATAAACAAGTTCTGAGTTCTGAGTCCTGAACACGCTGGAGAGCTCCCTGGTGTCTTTTACTTCATGTCACCCCTGTAGTGAGCGAGAAAGAACCAGTCCGTTACCTTTCCCCTGGAGATCACCCCAACCAGAGACACCTGACAGGGCTCGAACAGGGATTCTTAGACTGGTCCTTGTGCTTGGCACCACGTGCGTTTAACCCACTGGGCTACCGCCTGACTCCAGGGTTTTGTCTTTCAAGCATCCAGGCCCTCTTTTGTCAGAAGTAGCTCGCTAGTTTCCCATGGAAACTCATGTTTCCCATCCTTAATCCCCATGATTTCGAATGGTAATAGCCACATTATCTCATAGTAATATTTTATAGCGCTATGAGCAATATTTTAATACCCACAATACAGTGACAATCTAGACAAATTACAATCAAAGTCAGTTAAGTTAGGATCCCATTGGTAAACACAAGGAGCAAACATCTGCACATGTCCCTGGGTGAACAACCACACCAACGTGTCCGGGAACCTCCTCTCCCCAGAGCTCTGCCTCACTAGGGAAAAACAGAAACATGCTAGGGGTATGGATCAACCTGTCAACGCCCATGTCCAACTGGGAAGCAATTACAGAAGCCAGACTTCCCACCTTCTGCACCCCATAAAGACCTTTGGTCCAAGGGCTTGGGTGGTGGTGCACCCGGTTGAGTGCACATGTTACAGTGATCAAGGACCCGGGTTTAAGTCCCCAGTCCCCACCTTCAGGGGCAAAGCTTCACAAATAGTGGAGCAGGGCTGCAGTTGTCTCTCTGTCTCTCTCCCTCTGTATCTCCCCCCTCATTCTCAGTTTCTGGCTGTTACTATCCAAAAAATAAGTAAGATAATTTTTTTTAAAAAAAAAGAAAGATCTTTGGTCCATACTCTGGGGTGTGTGTGTGTGTGTGTGTGTGTGTGTGTGTGTGTGTGTCTGTGTGTAGGGGGAGGAATGATAGGGAAAGATGACCTGTGAGCTCTGAACTACACCTTCATCAGCACCCAGAGAGAGAAGAGGAAAAAAGGGAAGACCATTTGGAAGGTGTACCTATGGCTTAAAAATGGAAGAGAAGACAAAACCATAGAAAAGTGGGGGAAAATTCGGTAGATATATAGATATATAAACAGATGATAGCTAGTTGTAGAAATAATAGTCAACCCATATCTGTGACTTTGAGAGAACCACTGTAGTTTCTAGTGAAGAGAAAGGGGGACACAGAAGTCTCATGGTGGGAATGGTATGGAATTATACCCCTGTTACTTTGTAATTCTGTAAATCGCTGATGAAATTTTATGCACTTATATTTCTGTATTTATACTTGTCCCCATGACCTGGGAAAACAGATGGAAGAAAATTTCATGTTTGGCAATATTTGTTAATCAAAGCAAAAGTAAGTTTAATAACAAGTAACAGAGACTAAGGGAAAGCGTGACGAGGGAGATAGGAGCTCATTGTTCCTGTCTGTGAAAGAAGCCGAGGGGTAGACAGTCCACTTCGGTGGCTCTACAAGTCCACAGTTAAAGACCCCTCTGGGTCTCCTCACCATAGTCTCCTCCAATGTTCCAGCCCTTGTCCTAGTGTCCAAGCTGATCAGAGCCCCAGTCATCATCTCAACATTATAAGTCAGCAGGAAGGAAGAAGAGAGGCGGCAAGACTTACTTTGATAGAAGGCCTCAGAGAAGACTCATGTCTCATTGGTCAGAACTTAGAAACACGGGAGTCGGGCTGTAACGCAGCGGGCTAAGCGCAGGTGGCGCAGAGCACAAGGACCAGCATAAGAATCCCGGTTCGAACCCTGGCTCCCCACCTGCAGGGGAGTTGCTTCACAGGCGGTGAAGCAGGTCAACAGGTGTCTATCTTTCTCTCCTCCTCTCTGTCTTCCCCTCCCTCTCTCCATTTCTCTCTGTCCTATCCAACAACGACAACAACAATAGTAACTACAACAATAAAACAACAAGGGCAACAAAAGGGAATAAGTAACTAAAATAAATATAAAAAAAATTTTAAAAAAAAGAACTTAGAAACACAAGCATATATTGTTGCAGAGGAACATGAGAAAGGCAGTCCTTTAGTTGGGAAGCAGTGTGTCAGCCAGAAAGTGTGAACAGTCAGACCAAGATGAAGAAGCAGAAGAGATGCTGAGAAGCTTTCAGCAGTGTTTACAATAACTACTGTGAGGATATAAGAGTAAGAGAGGGAGGAAAGGAAGGGAAGGGAAGGGAAGGGAAGGGAAGGGAAGGGAAGGGAAGGGAAGGGAAGGGAAGGGAAGGGAAGGGAAAGGAAAGGAAAGGAGGAGAGGGGAAGGGGAAACGGGAAGGGAAGGGAAGGGAAGGGAAGGGAAGGGAAGGGAAGGGAAGGGAAGGGAAGGGAAGGGAAGGGAAGGGGAAGGAAAGGAAAGGAGGGGAGGGGAAGGGGAAACAGGGAAGGGAAGGGAAGGGAAGGGAAGGGAAGGGAAGGGAAGGGAAGGGAAGGGAAGGGAAGGGAAGGGATGGAGGAACAGCATACAGAAGGTGCATGTGTATGTATGGGTATGTACATGACACTTTGTTTTTGTTTTGTTTTGTTTTCCTTTTTTATTGGATAAGAGAGATAAATGGAGAGAGCAGGGGATGACAGAGACGGGGAGAGAAAGACAGACACCTGCAGACCTGCTTCACTGCCTGTGAAGTGACCCCCCTGCAGGTGGTGAGCTGGGGGCTCGAAAAGAGATCCTTAAGCGGGTCCTTGGGATTCACACCACGTGCACTTAAACTGCTGTGCTACCGCCCAACTCCTGAAGTTTATTTTCTAAATTTCTTCTATATTTTTCATCACTTCATTGGAAGAAATGATGCTTTACAAGAGAGTGGTCTTCAGGGTTTCTATGATAGAAAGCAAATGTGTCTTGCAGGATGTCCCCGAAGGACCAGGTGGTGGTGAACCAGTTGTGTATATATGTTACAGTGCTCAAGGACCCAGGTTCAAGCCCCCAGCTCCCACCCACAGGGGAAAAGCTTTACAAACAGAGAAGCAGGGCTACAGGTGTCTCTCTGTCTCTCTCCCTCTCTATCTTCCCCTTCCCTCACGATTTCTGTCTTATCCAGTAAAAAAAAGTAGAGCCTGTGGTAGAGACAAAGAGGGGGGAAGGAGAGCATGACAAGGAAGAGGAGGCAGACCTTTTCTGATCTCAAGTAAGTTTAGCCTTGGCAAGAACCCTATGAGAATTCTGTCACAGAATTCCACACACACGCCCTCCCCCACTCTCTCCCTTCATTTAAGTCAGCTTTGGATGTGGGTCCATATCTACTGGTGAGATGGGTTCTGAATATAATTCTCCAGAGAAAGGGGGTCTCTGGGGGACATGACAACCCTCCATAGTGTCTGGGGAGGGCAGGGGGATGGTGAACTAGAGCTTCTAGTGCCTGGAAAACACAAATGTTAATTCTCTCTGGATGGCAGAGACCTGCCGAGAAGAGAGACAGAGTCTGTGTCTATGGTGCGTGAAACCTTCCTCATTCCTTGACTGTGATATTGTTGAGCCAGGTCTTGTCCTGGGTGTTGCAATCTAAGGCTCAGTTTCAAAAAAAAAAAAAATCACCACGGATCTTCCAGTCACAGCCCCCTCCCCAGGAACTTCTCCAGGGAAAGCAGACGGCAGCTGCAGGCAAGTCTTTCCTGGGCTGGAGCTGGAGCTGGAGCTGGAGCAGACAGAAGGAGCAGAGGCTTGGTCCTGAGCCTGCAGGGTTATGAAACACCTGCAGCACGTTCCAGCAGGGACACTGTAGCCACACTGGTACAATTTGGAGAGGAGCCTGGCTCAGCTGTCCAGCAGCTCCTGGCCAGGAGACCTGCCGCGCAGCAGACCGTAGCCTCCACATGGCTGGGCACTTTCCACTTGGCAGGTGGAGAGTGAATGCTGGCCGGGCAGGCAGTCTTTCTGCCTTCAAAGTCTCCTGAGATTCCCCTCTCACCTTCTCACTTGCATCTGAGCTCATCTCTGCAGCCCTCGTTCTGCAGAATCTGGGCACTCACGCTTGGCCAGGACTGCCTTTGGCCAGACCCTGATCTCTGGACCACTCCCAGAGATCCATGAGGGAGTGTGTGCAGGGCGGGGGTGGGGGGGTGGGGTGGGGGGGTGGAAGTCTAAGAATCTGAGCCAGACCAGAGCTGCAGCCAGGGGCTTCCTGGCAGACAAGGAGGGCAGGGCCACAATGGGGGAATCGCTCCTTGGTACAGCCACAGGCAAATTAAATCAAGTTGTTCTTCCTTCACAGCTCTGAGTCCTGGCAGTTCACAGAATGAGAAAAGAAGTGGGAGAAAGTCAAAGGGACCCAGAGCTGCCAGGGTGCTAGTGAGAGGTGGCCAGGCTCAGGGCTCAGGGCTGCTGAAAACAGTGTCCCTCATAAAGAATCCACTAACATGCTGGGGAAAGGAGACCCTATCTGATGGGTTCATGCATGAAAAAGTCCAGTCCAGGAGAAGGTAGATAGCATGATGGTTATGCAAAGAGACTCTCACACCTAAGAATCTAAAGTCCCAGATTCAATCCCCCAGCATCACCATGAGCCAGAGCTGAGTGTGCTATTTTGATACCAAAGTAAAAGACTTTGCACCAAAGTAAAAGACTCCGGAGTGGGTGGGGTGGGGGAGGGTTCAGGTCCTGGAACATGATGGAGAGGAGGACCTAGTGGGGATTGAATTGCTATGTGGAAAACTGGGAACGTTATGCATGTACAAACTATTGTATTTATTGTCGACTGTAAAATATTAATCCCCCAATAAAGAAATAAAAAATGAATTAAAAAGGGGCCAGGTGGTAGCACAGTGGGTTAAGTGCACATGACGCAAAGCACAAGGAAGGATCCTGATTCAAGCCCCTGGCTCCCCACCTGCAGGGGAGTCACTTCACAAGCGGTGAAGCAGGTCTGCAGGTGTCTGTCTTTCTCTCCCCCTCTCTGTCTTCCCCTCCTCTCTCCATTTCTCTCTGTTCTATCCAACAACAATAATAATAACAACAATGATAACCAACAAGGGCATCAAAGGGGGAAAAATAAAAAATAATAGTAATAAAATAAAATAAATGAATTAAATATATGTATATATGGTTGCAAACTGAATCTGGTGGTGACTCCACGGTAAGTATTGACTTTAACCTACTATCATGAAGCTCATGACTTTCTCCCTCTCTGTCTCTGTCTTTATCTACAATACATATACTCCTATATCTATTGTTGTGATGTCATTAGCATATGGCTGGGGCTGACACTGTCATTCCAGAGAAAAACAAGAGGTGTGTGTGTAGAATGGTATAGTGTCGATTAAAACACCCACGTGCGCTGGGTACCTGATATGTTCCAGGCCCTGTGTCAGGTCCTTCCACTGTACGAAGTCAGTTCCCACAGCACCCTCCCAATGTGATAAGAATCATTAGTGTCCTGTCTATTTTTTAAAAATATTTATTTATTCCTTTTTGTTGTCCTTGTTGTCTTATTGTTGTTGTTATTAATGTTGTTGTTGGTGGCTAGGAGAGAGAGAACTGGAGAGAGGAGGGGAAGACAGAGAGGGGGAGAGAAAGACACCTGCAGACCTGCTTCACCGCACGACTCCCAATAGTTTAGTTTTTTTTTTTTTTTTTGAGGCCATTTTTTCCCTGTGGTGACGCCATATGCCCCGACACAGTGGTGACGTCAGCCTTGGACACAGAAGGCTGACAGTGTGCAGTGGTCTGCGCAGGCGCATGGTGGACTGCAGGCGAATCCAGACTGTGCTGCTGTGCAAAGCACTGTGGGTAGGCTGAATAGACTTAAAAGGACAGCAGCCGGAAGTCTGGAGTCTCTGTGGCTGCGGCCTCCTCTCCTGGTCAGATGCCTCTCAGCGGAGGTGCTCCAGGCAACCATCTGCCATGGCTGCTTCTCCTGGGGACTTCTTCTAGCGTTTGCCCTTCTTCCGTAGCCAGTCAACAGCGTCAGGTTGAGCCTGATGTAAAGTTTCGAGACCTCCTTCGAATCTGGAGAGGTGGCAGTCGTTGACTATGTGGGTCATAGTCTGTCTGGAGCCGCAGGGGCAGTTCGGGTCGTCTCTGGCCCCCCAGCGATGGAACATAGCGGCGCACCGGCCATGGCCTGTTCGATAGCGATTGAGGAGGGCCCGATCATAACGTGCTAGGTCAAAGCCGGGTTGACGCTTGCAGGGGTCTGTGATGAGGTGTTTGTTCTTGACCTCAGCTGACTGCCAACTCTGTTTCCAAGAGACTGGGACAGAGAAGTTCAGTGTAGGCGTAGGGGACCAGATTGGGTGACGAAACGTCAAGCGTTGGACAGGGTGGGCGAAGATCTCCGCGTATATTGGCAGGTCCGGTCGAGCGTAGACTTGGGAAATGAACTTAGATGATGCCGCATCCCGACGAATATCTGGCGGGGCGATGTTGCTAAGAACTGGCAGCCATGGAACCGGGGTGGAACGGATGGTTCCAGAAATGATCCTCATGGAGGAATATAATTTGGAATCGACCAAGTGGACATGGGGGCTACGGAACCATCCTGGGGCACAGTATTCTGCAGTGGAATAGCATAATGCCAGAGAGGATGATCGTAGTGTGGAAGCGCTCGCGCCCCATGAGGAGCTGGCCAGTCTTGCAATGATGGGGACTGAACACGTGTGACTCTGCTAGTCGGTAAACTTTCAGACCCCTCTACAGCCATGAGCAGCCTTTACCAGAGCTGATAACTGTTCATCTTATGGGACTAAACTTTTGATGACTCTACTCAGACTTTATAGACTGAGCTAACCCTTGATGATAAGAGCTTATTTTGCCTTTTGCCTGTTTCACCCTAATAAACCTTGTATTGTTTAAACCTGTTCCCAGCTCCCTGCTGAGAATCCTTGTATGCACTACAAGCAGCAGTAGCCCTGACCCCCAAACCAATTTTTAAGTTTAATTGACAACATTTCCCATTTTTGTTGCCCTTGTTGTCGTGGTTGTTATTGTTGCCACTGACGTTGTTGGATAGGACAGAGAGAAATGGAGAGAGGAGGGAAAGACAGAGAGGGGGAGAGAAAGACAGACACCTGCAGACCTGCTTCACCGCCTGTGAAGTGACGCCCCTGCAGGTGGGGAGCCAGGGGCTCTAACCGGGATCCTTATGCCGGTCCTTGCGCTTTGCACCATGTGCGTCTAACCCACTGTGCTGCCGCACAATCACCTGTTTTGTATTTTTACAGAAAAAATATCCAAACAAAACAGAAGCAAGCAAACTGTAAGACTTACAAGAACGATGGCAGTGGTCTTTGGGATGTGGGAGAGTGGGGAGGAAGAACTGTGCTAGGTGTGGTGTGGGGCTTTGTGATCTTATCATCTTTTATTAATAATTATAATCTTATAATCTTGTATTAACAAATAAAAATATGGAAAAAGGAGTTAGTGGGTTTTTTTGATATGGATCTCCTTATTTTGTCTCTGGAAATTACTCTGTCTTTAATAGTCTTAATTTCCTATAATGTGTCTAGGTATGTGTGTGTTCGCACTATTTGGAATTCTTTGCACCCACCCATCTAATCAGAGGGATCAATTATTTCATTAAATTTAGAAAATCATCTGTCATTAGTTCTCCAAATGTTTATTTTCTAATGATTCATTTCCCTCTGTGGAAATTTTAGGGAAAAAAAGACACCAACACTTCTAATTCTACCCTTCCCCCTGCCCTGCCACACAAACATTTACTTTTTTTTAATGATTTTTCCTCAGTCTTTCCACTGCTTGATCCCTTCCTTATACTTTCTGTAGGATGAGTGAGGAACTGTCTCTCTCAACAATCCGTCCTGTGGTTTATTTCACAATGTCCTTCCACCGAGCCACATTGCGGACTCTAGCTTAACAATTTTAATTTCATGCTTAATATTATTATATTTATTTATTCCCTTTTGTTGCCCTTATTGCTTTACTGTTGTCGTTGTTGTTGGGTAGGACAGAGAGAAATGGAGAGAAGAGGGGAAGTCAGAGAGGAAGAAAGACACCTACAGACCTGCTTCACTGACAGTGAAGTGACCCCCGTAGGTGGGCAGTCGGGGGCTTGAACCCGGATCCTTAATGCCGGTCATTGCGCTTTGCGCCACCTGCGCGTAACCCCCTGCGCTTCCTCCCGACTCCCGGTGGTTATTATTTCTAATTAGTTGTCTTTGTAGTGTTTACCCTACTTCCTGATCTCCCTGAGGATACTGGTTGTGCTTATTTTCAGTTCACATCCTATTTGTTTAATTAGGGGTGCTCCCGCGTGGGTTTCTCCATGTGTCGGGTCGGCTATTAGAATACGCGCTGCTTCCGGTCTTCCCATCTTCCCAGGAGTGCGGCAGTCAGCTGACTGTGGACGTGGAATTCTTACTCCAGGGATCTTTCTCGGGACAGAGCCCCTAAGCAGCACTGTGAGCATGGAGTGAATTGCCTCCTCAGGGTCTTAGCAGGGAAGGGAGGCTGCAAAGCTACCTTCACACCAGGCCACCGTGTCTGGCCCATCATTCACCCATCAATGAGAGAAGCAACGTAACAGGAGAACCACCAGTGGCCCTGCCATTTCTCTCTCTCTCTCTCTTTTTCTTTCTCTATTTTAGCTTCCAATTTCTTT
The DNA here is from genome assembly GCF_950295315.1 of Erinaceus europaeus. Taxonomy (NCBI): domain Eukaryota; kingdom Metazoa; phylum Chordata; class Mammalia; order Eulipotyphla; family Erinaceidae; genus Erinaceus; species Erinaceus europaeus. The sequence goes on along the minus strand of NC_080182.1, from coordinate 9,488,307 downwards.
TTATTGAGTTAACTGATTTATTTATAAAATAAAAAATAGAAAATATCAGCAAAACCATAGGATCAGAAGGGTAAAATTCTATACATTTCCCACCACCAAAGTTCCATATCCCATATCCACTGGAAGCTGTCCTGTTCTTTATCTCTCTGGGAGCATGGGCCCAGGATCATCATGGGGTGCAGAAGATGGGAGGTCTGGCTTCTGTAATTGCTTCTCTGCAGAACATGGGCGTTAACAGGTCAATCCATGCTTCCAGCCCGTTTCTATCTCTCCCTAGTGGGGCAGGGCTCTGGAGAGGTGAGGTTCTGGGACACATTGGTGAGATCAGTCTTGTCCAAGGAAGTCAGGTTGGCGTCATGGTAGCATCTGCAACTTGGTGTCTGAAAAAGCACTAAGATAGGAAACAGAACAAATTGTTTAATAATCAGGAACCTAAAGGTAAACATATAGCAGATGAGATTTGAAGTTTCCATTTTGGAAAAAGTAGGTCTATTCCAAAGGGCTCATGATTTTACTAGTTTTTGTCCGAGCCTGACAGCAGGTGGACCAAAGGTATTATCTGGGGAGATGGTGTCATAGTTCAGAACAGGAGCCTGTGTAACCTCTGCATCCCTGTAGGTCTGAGCTCACATTCTGTGATCCTAGCTAGGAATGTTCTAGGTTGCATGCCGTTTCTACCTCAGCTGAGATGCCTTTACTATTCCAGGAATTTCTCCAAGTTCCCGTGGCAGTTGTTGAGACTGAGCCAATACCCTTAACCTGGTGCTTTCACCTCACAATGCATTTATCTTCATTTGTTTTTACATTTATTTGTTTATTTTCCCTTTTGTTGCCCTTGTTATTTTTTTTTGTATTGTTGTTGTAGTTATTATTGTTGTTACTGATGTCATCGTTGTTAGATAGGACAGAGAGAAATGGAGAGAGGAGGGGAAGACAGAGGAGGAGAGAAAGATAGATACCAGCAGACCTGCTTCACCGCCTGTGAAGTGACTCCCTTGCAGGTGGGGAGCCGGGGACTCGAACCGGGATCCTTAAGCTAGTCCTTGTGCTTTGCACCACATGCGCTTAACCCACTGTACTACCGTCCAACTCCCTTATCTTCATTTTTTAAATTAAGGTATCCTTTGGTTCACAAGATTGCATTAAGTTTTAGGTTATTTCACGCTTCTTCAAAGTATATGTACACACACACACACACACACACTGACAGTACCCTTCTAGCTCCACCCACTGAACACCCCTCTCCTTTAGAAGGCCAGGAGGCCCTGTGCAGAACCTTCCTAGCATTTCAGAGTCTCCACTTCCTGCCTGCCAGGGCCTTCTCAGGAAGTATGGTCTCCAGCTGGTATCCACTACCAACTCAGGGCCCATCTAATCAAGAAACGTGTATGGAAATGAACCATTATTTCTTGCATCTCTGGGTGAAGCCAGACCAACACACAGTCATCCTTGACCACACTGCGCTACCCTGCTTAGCCCGGCACTGTATGAGTCCTCTGGAATCTTGACTATGGTCAAGAATCTAAATCTTCATTTCCCAGAAAAGTGGATTCATTGTGTACCCTCTAATAACAAGAATACATAAGCCAGTGCCGTTCCTTTTGTTCTGTTATTGGGTTCAGAACCAGCATTGAGCTGTGATTTCAACGCCTACATGGAGAAACTTGTACTCAGCATATCAGATACGTGCCCCTTCTGACTTAATTAAGGCTTGATAGGCCTTTCTCCCATATTCTTTACTTGAACTTTCTCTAATTGTTATTTAAAAAAAGGTGTGGGGGGGGGAGAAAAGAAAAAGTAATTTTCCTTCTAGAAATACACACAAAAAAAAATGGGAAAGAAAACAAACAAACAAAAAGTCACTGTTTATATCGTCCATGGTCTTAATTTCTAAGCTATACTTTGCTGTTTTATTAAATGCATTTCTGTTGCATGTCAACTCAATTCCATTGTGGAATGAGGCCAAGTAGATAGAAATACATACAATTAGAATATATAAAGTCTGTGGACCGTGACTTTGTAAGTAATCCTATAAAACACTAAGACATTCTGCACCTGGCCATATATTTCCTGCAGCCAAGGTGCACCAAGCAGCGAGAGTGCCCTGGATACAGAGCTGGTTACCCGACTTTTGTAAGAATGATAATGGCACTCAATAGTTCTTGGCACAATGTTTGAGGAAAGTCGTTTCACAGGAGGGAAGCTATTGCCTTTCACAACATCTGCCCTTACACCAAACTACTTTCCTAGTCAGCCAAGATAGAGCCATGCCTTTGTGAACAAGGTGCATACTGATTAGGGGATAAATATATATATTTTAATATTTATTGATTTATTCTCTTTTGCTGCCCTTGTTGTTTTATTGTTGTAGTTATTGTTGATGTCATCATTGTTGGATAGGGCAGAGAGAACTGGAGAGAGGAGGGGAAGACAGAGGGGGAGAGAAAGGTAGACACCTGCAGACCTGCTTCACGGCTTGTGAAATGACTCCCTGTAGGCGGGGAGCCAGGGGCTTGAACCGGGATCCTTACTCTGGTCCTTGTGCTTTGCGTGACATGCACTTAACCCCCTGCACTACCACCTGACTCCCTGGGGATAAATTTTTTTACTAAGCATCTCAGGCTCTTTTAGCCAACCCAGGAACATATAAACTACCCCACGGTGGGGACCATGGCCAAATGTGCATTGATAATAGATTGAAGTTCTTCAAGCCTTGAGAGATCTCCAAGCACAGTTGGAGTTCTCGTATTGACCAGGCATGGGAGAGAGTCAAGATTCCTGACAAGGCCAGAGGTGTCTCTGACAGGCTCAGTTTCTCCTGCAAGTCGATATGAGATACTAAAGGCCTACCTTGAAGCATCCTGCACATCTTATCAAGGTTCACAAAGAGCCATTGTGAAATGGACAAGGAACAGATGCCTTGTGGGCAGTGGAGAAATCACTCTTTAGACAACTTAGTGGGAATAGCAGCTGTAGCACACAGGCTGTGTGGATTTTTGAGGAACTTTTACAAATTAAGGGTCTTCCTCCCAAAGCTTAGATGAGTCTAGTGAATTTCCCAAGAGTATTCAGGCAGGAGTGCAGTGCCAGTGTGTTCTTGGCCAAGATTGTTTCTATTCAGTGCCCTTAGTCTGCTACATTCACCTCACTGTACATTTATCTTCAGTTTTTAAATTAAGGTACCAAGTTGGTTCACGAGACTGGATATGTTTTAGGTTGTTTCACACTTCTTCAGAGTATGTGTTCACACACACACACACACACACACACACACACACACACACACACTCCATTGACCACCGTCTCTCATTAGTACCTTCACCTCAGTAAAGGGACTCACATCTGCTGAATTTTGTCTGTTTCCTTATATCTAACATATGATCCGGATGCTCCAGCATTTATCTTTCTCCTGGTATATTCAACTGAACACGATTCTCTCTAGTTCCATTCACATCGTACTGAAAGACAAGATTTGTTTTCTCTTTTATTTTTTAGATGAACATGGAAAAGCAGGAAAAGAGAGGGGGAGAGAAAAGAGAGAGAGAGAGAGAGAGAGAGAGAGAGTAAAATACATAACACAAAAGCTTCCTTCAATGTGATGGAGTCTGGGCTCAAACCTGAGTGGTGCATATGCCACAACAGCACACTATTCAAGTGAGTTATTCCACAGGCCCAAGATTTCACCTTCTTTAAAAAACATAATACCGGAAATCAGGCTGTAGGTAGCACAGTGGGTTTAGACGCACTTGGTGCAAAGCACAAGGACAGTGTAAGGATCCAGTTGGAGCCCCCAGCTGCCCACCAGGTGGGCAGGGGGTTCGCTTCACAGGCGGTGAAGCAGGTCTGCAGGAGTCTTTCTCTCCCCCTCTCTGTCTTCCCCTCCTCTCTCCATTTCTCTCTGCCCTATCCAACCACGACGACATCAATAATAACAATAATAACCACAACAACAATAAAAAATGGCAGTGAAGCAGGTCTGCAGGTGTCTATCTTTCACTCCCCCTCTCTGTCTTCCCCTCCTCTCTCCATTTCTCTCTGTCCTATCCAACAACGATGACATCAATAACAACGACAATAATAACTACAACAATAAAACAAAGGCAACAAAAGGGAATACATTAAAAAAAAAAAAAAAGAAAGAAAGATGCTATTTGAGGGCTGGGGAGACAGCACTGTGGTTCTGCAAGGAAAAAAAAAAAATTCCGGAGTCGGGCGGTAGCGTGGCGGGTTAAGCACAGATGGCGCAAAGCACAAGGACCTGCGTAAGGATACAGGTTCAAGCCCCCTACTCCCCAACCTTAGGGGGGTCGCTTCACAGGCAATGAAGCAGGTCTGCAGGTGTCTTTCACTCCTCTGTCTTCCCCTCGTCTCTCAATTTCTCTCTGTCCTATCCAACGACAACAACATCAATAACAAAAATAATAACTACAACAATAAAAGAAAGGCAGCAAAAGGGAATAAATATTTTTTTAAAAAAATTTAAAAATATTACCATTTATTTGTTTATGAGAAAAGAGAAGAGAAGAAGAGTGACAGAGGGAGGAAAGAGAGAGAAAGTAGGATTCCACTGCACGTATGTCTTGGATAGTGATCAGGTTTGTGCGGCTTTCCTTATTTGTTCTAAGTATTTTTGTTTTGATATTGCCAGAAGGTCTGCTTCTAGGAACCCAGGGTCACAGTTTATTTTAGACTGAAAGCAAGGAAATCTCCAGTTCATCCTGAGTTCCCATTATGAATTTTCTTCTCCCCTACATTTTATGTCTTGTAGGTCTCCTGGCACATTTAAGTGTAGTTTGCTTTTCTGTTTTAGAAGCCCCTCCAGTATCATGTGCAGGGGGGTGGCTTAGAGGCAATGAGTTCCTTCAACTATTGTTTGCTGAAAAAAAAAAATCTCTGATTTTCAAAACTAAGAGACAGTCTAGCTGAATAAAATATGCTTGTTTATAGTTTCTATTTTTAAAAAATTTATTTATTCCCTTTTTGTTACCCTTGTTTTATTGTTGTAACTGATGTCATTACTGTTGGAAGGACAGAGAGAAATCGAGAGAGGAGGGGAAGACAGAGGGGGAGAGAAAGACAGACACCTGCAGACCTGCTTCACCACCCTGGAGGTGGGGAGCCAGGGACTCCAACCAGGATCCTTACACCAGTCCTTGTGCTTTGTGCCAAGTGCGCTTAGCCCATTACGCTACCGCCTGACTCCCTTGTTTATATTTTCTATTCTCATCCACGGGTTTCAGTTGAGAAATCTGCTGATTTTTTTTTTTTTTCCTTCAGTTGCTTTGGCTTGGTTGCTAACACTACGAATCCACTGCTCCTGTGGTATTTTTTCCATTTTATTGAATAGGACAGAGAGAAATTGAAAAGAGGGGGAGATAGAGAGGGAGAGAGACAGAGAGACAACTGTAGCCCTGCTTCAATACTTGTGAAGCTTTCGCCCTGTGGGTGGGGAGGAGGGGGACTTGAACCTGGATCCTCTCACGGATTCTTGCGCTTCATACTATGTGTGCTTAACCCGGTGTGCCACCGCCCACCCTGGGTGTTTTTGTATATGTAACTGTGCCTTTCTCTTGCATCCAGGGCTGTGTCTGTATATTTGATCTTTGCCAGTTTAATTACAATGTCTTTTGGTTATGCATCTCTTGGGCTTATTGTATCCATAACTCTTTGAGATTCCTGGATCTGGGTGTATGTCTCTCCCTTTCTTTGTGGAAGTTCACAAACTATTATTTCTTCAAATAAGCTTTCTGCCCCATTTCGTTCTCTGCCCCATTTCGTTCATTGTCTTTCTGGAAACCCTTTGAAGCAGATGTTCCTCTTAATGTCATCCCATAACTCTCCTGTTTTATCTTCACTGTTCATTGTTTTTCCCTTTGTTCTATTTGATTGTTTTCTTTATCTACCCTTAGGCTTACTGATTCAACATTTGGCTTCTGTCATTCTGCTGTTAAGGCCCATATTTTTCTTTTTTTTTTTTTTTTCCAGTTACTAAGTTTGCTGAGTTTATGATTTCTGTTTCTGTCTCAGACTTCCTTACATATTCTTCCATCCTTGTTGAATTGACCTCCCTTCAGTGAGTATCATCTGAACTGCTGCGTTGATGTTGTCTTAAGAAAGTTTACATATCTCTGCTGTATTGTGGGTTCTTCTCTTAATTTGTAAGTGCAGGTGAGTTGTTCTGCCTCCTCTTTATGTTCCGTGTTCCTTGAAGGTATGGTCCAGGGGTCTGTGCTCCTCTATTTTTTTTTTTAGTTGTCTTTTACTTCTTTAATTTACTAGGCATATCACCTCCACTTTCATTCATTTTAATCTGAAGGACACAACACCATTATTTTTAAATGCAGAGACAGTATTTCAACCGATGTACATATTAGTGTTTTAATAATGATTAATAAGATTGTAAGATAACAGGGGTACAATCCACACAATTCCCACCACCAGAGTTCATGTCCCATCCCCTCCATTGGAAGATTCCCTATTTTTTTTTAATCCCTCTGGGAGTGTGGACCAAAATTCTTTATGGTGGAAGGTCTGGCTTCTGTAATTGCTTCCCTGCTGGACATGGGTGTTGGCAGGTGGATCCATACTCCCAGCCTGCCTCTCTCTTACCCTAGTGGGGCAGGGCTCTGGGGAGGTGGGGTTTCAGGACTCACTGGTAACGTTGTCTGCTCAGGGAAGTCAGGATGGTGTCATGGTAGCATCTGCAACTTGTGACTGAAAGGTGGTAATATATAAATCAAGATGAATTATTTAATAATCAGGAACCTAAAGGTAAGAATAGAACAAATGGAACTAAGAGTCTTCATGTGGGAAGAGGCTAGGAAATCTATTTTAGGTATATTCCAAGGGGCCCTTGACTTTAGTAATTATTACCTGAGCCTGATAGCTACCATGCAGGTGGACTAAAGGTATTGGCTGGGAAGATGGTGTCAGAGTTGAGAGGAGGCCTAGAAAGCTGGATACAGGCAGGTAGAAGCTCCCAAGTATTTCTTTTTAAAAATATTTTTATTTATTCATTATTGGATAGAGAGACAGAGCAATTGAAAGTGACAGGAGAAGTAGAGAGGGAGAGAAACAGAGAGAGATACCTTCAGCCCTGTTTCACCACTCATGAAGCTTTCCCCCTGCAGGTGAGAACCAGGGGCTTGAACCTCGGTTCTTGTGCACTGTAATGTGTGCACTAATCCAGGCGTGCCACTCACTGCCTGGTCCCTCATTTGTTGTTTCCCCATTTCTGATGATTATACCTTCAAAAGCTTTCCTCACTCCTGTGATTATTGTATCAATTAGCGTTTGGATGTTGTCCTCATTCCTATTTGCTTCTATCTGTTTGAGTTTTTTTTTTTTTTTTTCTGGGTTTTTGGCTTGGTTTTTTTCTCCATTGTCTCATTTTGGTTTGACCATTATATTTGGTGTGTTATGAAACTTACCCAAATTTCCTGCTTGTTGCTGCTTATATAGTGTGAGGTGGTTTCTTATCAGTTGGTTCCTGGATCCCTGTAGCTGGTTGCTTCTAGCCTTTAGTGTATTTCAGGAATGAGTGGAGATGTTAGTCTAATGTGGACACAGCCACTTTGGGTGCTTTGTCTCTTGTGTTCAAACTGAAGAGAGGGATGCATTGGATCGACCTTCTCGTGGTGCATCCCGTGAGTCCCCATTCATTGGGGAAACTGACGATCCTTCCTAGCCGACTGAATCCACATGGATCCCAGTCACTTTCAAAGCCAGCAACAAGCAGCTCCTGACAGTTTTCAACCTGACGCTGTTGACTGGCTATGGAAGAAGGGCAAACGCTAGAAGAAGAAGAACTGAAGAGAGAAATGGATGGTTGGAACAGCAAGAAGCCACCTTCTTATGATGACTACGACCTTCAAACTGAAGAGAGAAATAGATGGTTAGAACAGCAAGAAGGTGCCTTCTTATGATGACTATGACCTTGACAGTCTTGAAGGGTCCCTCCCTCACTGATTTTCAATCCACTCATCACACTTGCTTAGATTGATTTATGTCTAAGTAAGGTACTTAAAGAGTTCACAGTTGCAAATACTAACAGTTGTTTCTGTTTTGCCTCACCACCCCCCCCAGATTAAACACAGTGACTGTTAAACATTTGTTATTTTGTTGATGATTTGCATGTTATTTATAGTCCCTGCAGGCTATGGGAGTCTGAGGGCTTTTTAACTATAAGTAGATTTATTAGCTTAATCACTCACTCTTGACCAAGAGATGGAACTTGGTGGAGGATATATAGCACAATGGTTATGAAAAAAAAAAAAAAAAAAGACTCCCGTGCCCAAGGGTATAAAGTCCCAGGCCCAATCCTCCACCCCACCACCAGCCAGAGCAGAGCAGAGCTCTGTGGCCCAGTGGGTTTCTGAATAAATCCTGATTGTATTTGGTGAGTTCTGAGGCAATTCTTCACCATTTTCCCTAGTTTATCAGGAAAACAATGAGAGGATTCCTACTACATGTCAGATTCTGCCCTGAGTTGCCTGGCCAGTTCTCTGGCCCCAGATGTCAGTATAAGGTTTCCCTGTTGCTGTTTTAGCCTTGGAGGGGCAACAGCTATGGAGACTCACAGTTGTAAATTGGTGAGTTTTAGGTGATTTTTCTCCTCCCTTCAACAGTTTTTTTTTTTGTTGCTAAAACTCAAACCAGAAGTGGTGTGTCAGCTGGCAAATTCCTGGACAGGCACAAGCCACTCCTGAATATGGTCTTTTAGCACCAGCCTCTCCCTCAGCCCCCCTCTGCCCATGAACTGCACGTGTTTGCACTCACCCCTGGCATGGTGGGTTTTTGAAGAAATTCTGGTCTTATCTTACTGAGTTCTCAAGTGATCCTCATTGCTTTTCCTATTTGATCTGGGAGCGCAAAATACAGCAACTGCTACTCCATAGACACACCTCGGGAAGTCAGAAATAGAATTCCAACATGTGTTTCCAAACAGGTGTGCCACCACCCAGCTCCTAGAAATAGAATGCTATGTCACATTCTGAACTCGATACACTAGGAAAGCCCCTGCTGCAGGAGTTAATTTGGAATCTAAAGAATACTTTAAAAATATAATTAACTGCCCATTATTGCTGATACGCTAGCTTATAACTTGGCTATCCTTAGAGAAAAGCAGATAGTTGCACATTGCATGATGACTAGATCCACAAAATATTACAGAAACACAATGTGCTATAGATTTTTTGTGCTTTGGTAGTTGAATATGCAGAATATATAAAATATCAAGTACATTTTTGTTAGAATTGAAATTCTGTCTCTTTCTAGTTGAGTCTCAGTTTTAATATCTACAATACTCATAGTGTAATATACACCACAAAGGAGTGCTGTAATTATTAAGAAAAATGATGCAAAAATATATTTCAGATAGCTTTCAACTTACGATGAATGCTTCATAAATTATAGCAGTATTACTATTAAAATTGAAGGAGCTATCCTCACCTCTTTGTTTCTGTCTCATTCTCTCATTTTTATTTCTAACACACACACACACACACACACACACACACACACACACTTACTTCCGGACCAGATCCAGAAAAGTGCAAGTTGAGAATCTATGAAGCAAAATTTAACGAAGCATTAGATTTTTTCTATCCTAAGAGTAGATGCCCAAGTTTCTCAACCTAGACACCTTATTTGCCTTATTCTAGTCTTTGGGAAGGAGGGAAAGGGGTGGAGAGAGAGAGAAAGTAATAAAACAATTCAGACCTAAAGAAACATGAGGAATCTGGATCTCAGAACTTGTGCCTGGTAACAGTGGAGATCCCTGGAAAGATTTCCTTTTTTTTTTTTTTTTTTTTTTTTTTGCCTTCAGGGTTATCGCTGGGGTTTGGTGTCTGTACTATGAATCCTCTGCTTCTGTAGACCACTTTTACCATTTGCTGTTGTTGGACAAAACAGAGAGAAATTGAGAGAGTAAGAGAGAAAGTTAGACACCTGCAGACCTACTTCACCAATTGTGAAGTGACTCTTCTGCAGGTGGGGAGCCAGGGGCTCGAACCAGTTTCCTTGTGTTGGTCCCTATGTTTCATACCATATGTGCTTAACCTAATGCTCCACTGCACACACCCCCTCCTTGGGTAGATTTTCTTCCTCCCTTTCCATGTTCCCTCTTCCTGGTCTGAGTGAAATGATTCAGGGAAAAAAGAAAATGGTTCCAGATACTTGGAGGATGTTCCTGCAATCATGCCTGTAGTTTTCCAAGGGGAGATACAGTAAGCTTCCTGCATCTCACCTGAACTCCTCTCCCACTGCTTATGAACCTTGATTTGGGAACAGATTATATTTTAATTTGAGAAGGACTTACTCTGCACTGGAGGGTTTCTGGTCAATAGCACAAAGGTGTTGGCGGATCCAATGCCCATGTTTCTCTGGTTATTGAACATTTGATGATGAACCCATGTAAAAGGTCCCCAGAATCCATCCATAGAGTGATCACTAGCCTCCATTAAGGCTACAAGGTTTAACACAACACATGCAGTGTCTCAGATCTTTATGGCTTCTTCCTAAATCTTTTTATCGTTACTCAGTTCTGCAAGCCCAACTCCATTGCTTACCTCCCGGTCTAGATTATCCACTTCTGCAGCTAGTTGATCTTTGGGCAGGCTAACATCCAAAGGTATTAAGATTCTCTTTCCCAGGTCTGCAGAGCACAGGGCCAGGAGGTCTCACTACCAGCTTCAGAGTGAACCCTTACTAAGTTGGAAACATGGTAGAAACCCCAAGTCAGTCCCTGGGCAGGCAGACCACCTCACCAATGTGTCCTGGAACCTCACCTCCCCAGAACCCTACTCCACCAGAAAAAGAAAGAAATAGACTGGGGGTATGGATCAACTTGCCATGGTCCATTTACAGCAGAGAAGCAGTTACAGAAGCCACACCTCTCACCTTCTGCACCCCATAAAGAATTTTTGTCCATACTCCCAGTGGGGGAGAAATGATAGGGGAAGATGACCAGAGGGCTCTGAACTCCAGCTCCATCAGGAAGAGGGAAAAGGGAGGGACATTTGTATGTAGTAATAGGTCTATATGTGACTTGGAAAGGAAGAGAAGATGGGATGATAGAAAAAAATGGGCAAATACATATTAATATAGACAGTTACAAAAATAATAGTCAACCCATATCTGCAACCGTAAGAGAACTGTTGTGGGAGTTGGGCATAGTGCAGCAGGTTAAGTGCACGTGGTGCAAAGTGCAAGGACCGGCCTGGCGTAAGGATCCTGGTTTGAGCCCTGGGCTCCCACCTGCAGGGGAGTAGCTTCACAGGCTGCGAAGCAAGTCTTTAGGTGTCACTCTCTCCCCCTCTCTGTCTTCCCCTCCTCTCTCCATTTCTCTCTGTCCTGTCCAAAAATGACAGCAATAACAATAGTAACAACAATGATAAACAACAAGAACAACAAAAGGGAAAAAATAGCCTCCAGGAGCAGTGGATTCGTGGTTCAGGCACCAAGCCCCAGCAATAACTCTGGAGGCAAAAAGAGAGAGAGAGAGAGACAGAGAGAGAGAGAGAGAGAGAAAACTGTTATAGCTTACAATGGAGAGAATGGGGATCCAGAACTCTGGATGGTGGGGACAGTGCCAAGTTGTACCCCTGTTATTTTATAATTATGTAAATCAATATTAAATCACTAACAAAATTAAAAAAAAAAAAACACTCAAGTCAGTGGTGAAAGGTTTCCCTCCCTAACATGCTATTCCTGTCCTTTCTGACACAGGACATTCTCACAGGTGTGAAGGCTCTTTATTTGAATTTCTCTGATACTCAGTAATTTGGAGCATTTTTTTTTCATCTGCCTATCAGCCATCTGAATCTCTTCTTTAGCAAAGATTCTGTCCATGTCTTTTCCCCATTTTTCATTGTGGCTGCTGTTGACTTTAGTGAGATCCTCATGAATTTTGGTTACTAAACCTTTGTTCAACATATAGCTTGCAAAGATTTCTTCCCACTCTGTGGAAGTCTTTTCTGTTGGGGTGATGGTTCCTTTAGCTGTGCAAAACCTTTTCAGTTTGACCTTGTCTTGCTGCTTTTCTTCTGTTTCTGTTTGCTTTGTTGTGGAACTTGGTTGTTCAAAGTTGTTGCCAGGTGGGGAGGTTGCATAATGGCTATGCAAATAGACTCTCATGCCTGAGGCGACAATGTCCCAGGTTCAGCCCCCAGCACCATCATAAGCCAGAGTTGAGCAGTACTCATTCTGTCCATGGTTTCTATACTTCGGTAGGAATGTAAATTCATTCAACCTCTGCTAAAGATTGTCTCACAATTCCTCAAAACTTTGGAAATTGTTGTAACAAACAAGAGATTGTATGCACTTATCCTATAGCAGGATAATTTGTAAGAACTAATCATGATGTTCCTGCTGGAAAGTGAGCTCTTAGAAGTCTAGTCCCATCATATCTATGTGAGAATTCAAGGATTTTATGACTAGGACCCCACATGATGTGGTGGCCTGAGAGTGACCCAAAAGGCCGCCACTGGGAATCCAGTGGTAGCGCAGTGGGTTAAGTGCACGTGATGCAAAGCACAAGGACCAGCTTAAGGATCCCGGTTTGAGTCCCCGGCTCCCCACCTGCAAGGCGGTGAAGCAGGTCTGCAGGTGTCTGTCTTTCTCTCCCCCTCTCTGTCTTCCCCGCCTCTCTCCATTTCTCTCTGCCCTATGCAACAATGATGACATCAATAACAACAACAATAATAACTACAATAATAAAACAATAAGGGCAACAAAAGGGAAAATAAATAAATATTTAAAAAAAGAAAGAAGTAGAAAAGGCCGCCACTAAGTGAGCCAGTTTCTACCAACTCCCTCTCCTTAAGACTAGACTTCATTTCATATTTATTTATTTAATCAATCGCCTCCAGGTCTATTGCTAGGGCTGAGTGCTGGCACTATGAATCCACTGCTCCCAGCAGCCATTCCCCTCCTCCACTAATTTTTTCTATTTTATTTGATGACAGAGAGAAATGGAGAGGGGTGTGAGCAATAGAGACGGAGAGAGAGAAAGATACCTGTAGCCCTGCTTCACCACTCATAGGGTCCCCCCTGCAGGTGGCGAGCTGGGGTTGATTTCAGATCTGACAGACTGTCTTGCCCCAGCTACCACTCTGAGATAAGGACCTGAATGTCTGGGGGAAAACCTAGCAAAAGAGAAAGGAAAAAGATAGGAAGAGGCGAAAATGTAAGGATGGGTTCGTCTCCTCACAGAGGGATCCTGACCTGGAGAAGGGAGCTGGGCTCTCGTCTTCTCGTGTTAATGGAAGGTTGCTGAAGTCCGCACAAGAGGACACACTTCCAGACCCATCCTACTTTCCCTCAGCACAGGACAGACTCCCTGTGCCCCATCTCATTGGAAATTAAGGTGTACCCACGCTGGGGGAAGGGAGCTGGGAGGAGGACTCTCTATGGGGTCCTGATATAATCTGCTACATTTGAACAAGTGCCAGTGCTTGGTCCCCTGAGAGTTCTTTTGTTTGACTTTCGTTTACCTCCCAGCTCTGAAAGTTTATAACGTTTCCACACAGAGTTATGGACGACTTGGCTTGGAGGACTTGAAGCTGAATCATTCTATTAGGATGGAAAGTAGTTCCTACATCACATCCCAAAAGTGCCTGGAGCAAAAGCCCGAACAGTTGGTGGCAGCAATTTCTAGCTCAAAATAAATTGCATGGCCAAAATCTAAAACCGATTGAATCTAGCCTTTCCGAGATGACACACAGGGAAGTAAGCAGTGCAGCTGGTACCCTTCTACTCTTCCCCCTCCATCCTGTGTCTCTTTTCATCTCCTTTGGAAATTTCAGTTAGCGACAGTAATTAAGGAGGTTCTGGTTCCCATGTTGCAATTTTCTCTTCATTGATCCTATGTAGCTGCGCTTCTTCATTCCTTTTTTTTTTTTTTACAGTAGACTAAGGTGTGCAAAATGAGAAGTAAATATGAAATTACGAGACATTCCAAGTACCTTGGGAAAGACAGACCTTTTTTAAAAAATGTTTTTATTTATAAAATGGAAATAGTGACAAGACTATAGGATAAGAGGGGTACAACACCACACAGTTCCCACCACCAGAACTCCGTATCCCATCCCCTCCCCTGATAGCTTTCCTATTCTTTATCCCTCTGGGAGTATGGACCCAGGGTCATTGTGGGATGCAGAAGGTGGAAGGTCTGACTTCCGTAATTGCTTCCCTGATGAACATGGGTGTTGACAGGTGGATCTGGGGAAGCGAGGCTCCAGGACACATTGGTGGGGTCGTCTGCCCAGGGAAGTCCGGTTGGCATCATGGTAGCATCTGGAACCTGGTAGCTGAAAAAGAGTTAAGGATATTTCTAACCCTGAAAGTACAGCTTCACGGTTGTATGGATTCCCTTGCTTGTGAAAAACACAAATAAAAAAAGAATGTATGATGGAGTCCTCTAAACTATCCAGCTATTTGCCTTAAAATTTAAAATAGATAGAACAGGTGAGATAGCATAATGGTTATGCAAAGAGACTTTCATACCTGAGGCTCCAAAGTCCCAGGTTCAATCCCCTGCACCAGCATAAGCCAGATTTGAGCAGTTAGTAAAAAAAAAAAAAAAAAAAAAGGTGAATCAATAAATAAAACAAAATAAAATATTTAATGAGATCACCACCTCATATATGCTTATTCTTAACATGGTCTTATCTTCCTTGACAAGCATTTATTTTGAAGAAGAGAGACTAGGTCCAGTGAAGGAGTTTCCTAGGAGTGCATTGCTTTGCCATTTCCATAGCCCAGGTTCAAGACTAACACACACACACACACACACACACACACACACACACACACACACACACACCGTGCACTGAAGGAAATTTCAGTCTGTGGCCTCTCTGTCTCTGTCTTTAAAAAGGGGGTGGGGAGAGCAAGAGGGAGACTGTAGCCTACATTGGCAATATTCTTTGGTTTTCACTTTCTAGAAATATTGTCTCACTAGAAAACAGAATGGTAGGAGAATGTGTTTGTTTTGACTGTGCATACAAAGGTAAACCTCTTCTTTCTTAATTGCCGACCAGAGAAAACACGTGAAACATTTAATGGGAAGTCAAAACAAATTAAATTCTTTCTCTGGCTTCTAAATACTTTGTGTGAGCAACAGCTGAAACTTATGAAGAGTGAGACCTTGGTGATAATAATTCCACTCACCCATTAAACACATAATTACTACAAGTCTTCTTTCGATGTGTGCGTACTGTTCCTGGATGCTGGGGAAACTGCTGTGGACACGTTTCCAAAATGCCTTCAAAGACTGAAGCATTAGCCCTGTCATTGCTTTGAATTTGGTACACATATTGGGAAGATGTTTCCATTTTTAAGTGATAGTCTGTTGCTCTGATAAATAATGTTCTCCCAGGTTCCCAAAAGGAGAATTAAAATTAATTTGGCAAAACAAATCAGTTGTTGTTTTACTCATTGTTATGGTAATAGAGAAATGAGGTTTTTAATTAAGGCTGCAAAAGGATGGAAGAGCAGTAAGTAAATGAACGCCTGCACGGTTTGATGCAGAAGGGACACGACAGTCTCCTCTCTTGATGCGTCTAACACACTCTCCCGGTGAGCGGCTGCTGTGGGTTCAGGCAATTTGTCCTAGAGGCCCTCCTTACGTGCACCACCTGCCTTGGAGAGATGTTAGCTCTGTAAACTTGGCATGAATGAGGGTTTAGTCCCAGTCACTTACAGGGAGATAATTCTGCAAATTGTGCTATTTTGAAAGTGAGTGAGCTGAAGCTCAGAGAGGGTGAGCCAAAGAGAGGGGGGTGTCAGGACTCAGATTCAAAGCAGTTGCACTGATGATATTTATTTTAAATAAATTCAGCCGTTACTGACTTTGAAGATGCAAAGGAAAAGGCCTGGAAGCATGCAGTCCGTTTTCTCCACATATCTTTTTATTATTTAGTTTTTAAAATATTGTCTTTATAAAAGGTTTGGTTATTACCTTGTTATTATCTTATTGTTTTGTTGTTATCTTTATTTATTTATTGGATAGAGATAGCCAGAGATTGAGAGTAAGGGGAGATAGAAAGGGAGAGAGGCAGAGAGATACCTACAGCTCCATTTCACCACTTGCAAAGTTTTCTCTCTGAAGGTAGGGACCAGGGGCTTAAACCTGGGTCCTTGGCCTCAACCAGGGGCACCACCACCTGGCCACATCTTTATTTTTTTAAGTCATTAAATTATAAATTATATAGAAGGGTCTGGCAAGATAGCTTAGCTGGGAGGAGACTTGTTATGCTATTCATACAACTAAGACTCCCAGTACACCACGTGAGATTGAGTGCTACAGCAATGGTGTCTACCTCTGCACCTCTCTCTCTCTCTCTCTCACACACACACGCACACACACACACACACACACACACACACACATACACACACACACATCATCATCATCTCTCTACCTCTCTCTCTCTTTCATGAAGTTGGCCTAGGGTGATGAAGGCCTGAAAACAGGGTAAGTGAGTAAACAAGTAAAATAGAATTACACAGAGGAGGGGGAGTCCAGCAGTAGTGCAGCAGGTTAAGTACACATGGCACAAAGCACAAGGACCCGGCATAAGAATCCCCATTTGAGCCCCAGGCTCCCCACCTGCAGGGGAGTCACTTCACAGGCGGTGAAGCAGGTCTGCGGGTGTCTGTCTTTGTCTCCCCTTCTCTGTCTCCCCCTCCTCTCTCCATTTCTCCCTGTCCTATCCAACAACGATGACATCAAGAACAACAACAATAATAACTACAACAATAAAACAACAAGGGCAACAAAGGGGAGAATAAATAAATATTAAAAAAATTACACAGAGGATTCATGTTAATTATAAAAAGAAAAGGAGAGGAAGGATGGCAGTAAATAAGGGGAAGTGTAGGAAAACATAAAAGAAGCACAAGGAAAAACCAGTATTTCCACTATCCACAGAATGAATTCTAAATAAAGATAATATAGCCCCTAAGACAACAAAAATTGGTTGTTATGGGGAGGAAGCATTTTCTCTTTGTGTATAAAAAGCATAGCTGTTTATATAAGTCATATCCAGTAAACATATAGATATACAATGTATTTGTATTAGTGTTTCATTAGGAAACAAGATTTTAAAATGAAAGACTTTACTAGACTTAGAGAGTGTGGTGCTTTTCTTAAAAGGCTGAGAACTGCTATCATAAATAGCAACTTAAAAAAATTATTTATAAAAAGGAAACAATGACAAAAGCCATAGGACAAGAGGGGTACAACTCCACACAGTTCCCACCACCAGAGCTCCGTCCGTATCCCATCCCCTCCCCTCCCCTGATAGCTTTCCTAGTCTTTATCCCTCTGGGAGATTGGACCCAGGGTCATTATGGGGTGCAGAAGGTGGGAGGTCTGGCTTTGATCCATACTCTCAGCCTGACTAGCTTTCCCTAGTGGGGTGGGGTTCTGGGGAAGCAGGACTCCAGGACACATTGATGGGGTTGTCTGCCCAGGGAAGTCAGGTTGGTATCATGGTAGCACCTGGGACCTGGTAACAGTGACTTAGTGGGTTCCCAAAGTTTCAGTCTCATCATGTTGCAGTCTCAGGTGATCTTTGATATTCCTTGTTATTTAGAGAAGTTTCTCAACTGGGTAGAGCTGGAGGTCTAGGCAGAGTTGTGGTCTCTGGATGCTCTGATGACTTGGTGGATTCCCAAAGTAGTTCTAGTCCTGTCTTGTTGTGGCCCAAGTGGTTTTCTTTGATATTCCTAGTGGACCAGGGAAGAAGAGAGGAGAGAAACACAGCTGCTGCTACTCTATAATCCTGCCTCCCTGTAAATAGCAACCTTAACACATTGGCAGCTACTCATATAAACATTTCTGTTTACTATTGATTGATCGATTGATTTAATGTTGATTGACAAGACCATAGGATAAGAGGGGTACAATTCCACACACTTTGCACCACCAGAGTTCTGTATTCCATCCCCTCCATTGGAAGGTTCCTTATTCTTTATTTCTCTGGGAGCATGGACCAAAGATCTTTATGGGATGCAGAAGGTGGAAGGTCTGGCTTCTGTAATTGCTTCTCCACTGGACCTGGACATTGGCAGATGGATTCATATCCCCAGCCTATTTCTGTCTTTCCCTAGTGGGGCAGGGCTCTGGAGAGGAGGGGTTCCAGGGTACATTGGTGAGATCATCTGTCCAAGGAAGTCAGGTTGGGGTCATGGTAGTATCTGCAAGTTGGTGGCTGAAAAGCATTAAAATATAAAGCAGAACAAATTGTTTCACATGATCAGGAACCTAAAGGCAATAAAACAGCAGATTTGATTTGGGGTCTCCATTTTGTAAAAGGCTAATAGGTCTATTTTAGGTATATGCCATGGAGCCCATGACTTTACTAATTTTTGCTTGAGCCTAACAGATAACATGCAGGTGGGCTAAAAGTATTGTCTGGGGAGATGGAGTCAGAGATGAGAATAGGACCAGAAAGTTGGAGCAGGGAAGAGAGTAGCACCCAAATGTAAGTCGTCTATGTTTTGTTAGGCAAGATGGGAGCCAGGGAAGTGGTCCAGTGGTAAAGTGCCTGTCTTAAATATATGAGGCCCTATGTTCAATCCATGGCAACACATGAGGGCACTGAAGGCAAAACAAGAGGAATTTTATGGTTGATGGTCTTTCTCTTACCCAGAAAAAATTTTAAAGGAAAATGAGATTTTTGTGAACATGGTATACTTCCCTATGTTGATCAACATCCCCCCATATGGTTGTATACAGAGCATTTTTTCATGTCTCCTTTGATCTTGATAACAACAATTCAAAGATAGAATATTGAGACTTATTTCTTACTACCTTAGGTATTTTTGTTAAGCCTCATGAGCAGAAAGCTTAGTTTATTTTTAAATGTTCTGCCTACCTACCTATCTATTGTGGAGAGAGACAGAGAGAAATGGAGCAGAGCAGAAGAGGTAGAGAAAGAGAGAGAAAGAGAGACACTTGCAGCACTGCCTCACCACTCATGAATCTTCCTCCACCCCTGTAGGTGGGGACTAGGGACTTGAACAGGTGACCTTGTGCATTATAATATATACACTCTAGAAGGTGTGCTACCCCTCAGCCCGGTAGTTATTTTGTTGTGCCTTTTTTAAAATTAATTTTTTTATTATCTTTATTTTTGTTAGTTTTAGCCAGAAATTGAGAGGAGTGGGGAGATAGAGACGGAGAGAGAGACAACTGCAGCCCTGCTTCACCACTCGTGAAGCTTTCCCCCTGCAGGTGGGGACCAGGGGCTCGAACCCGGATCCTTGCATGCTGTAACATGTGTGCTCAACCAGGTGCGCCACCACCCACCCCTGATTTTTTTTTTTAAGTGTATATTAAGAGCTACCAACTTTGCTCAAGTATCCACTTAGGCTTCATATTAAGTTTGTATCATTTTTTCCACCATGCAAATTCAAGAACTTCCCTGCCCTGATAAACTTATTACTAGGTTCCAGCAAGACACAGTGGAAGCAGTGACTTCTTGGCACTTGAAGAGCTTTCTTTATTTATCAAATGCACTTTTTACACTCAGTCTCTAAAAAAAAAAAAAAAGAAGAAAGTACGCCCCCCAGAGGCAAGAAATGTTTTTTTTTAAGCTGATAAAGTTTAGTTTGTGCCAGTTTCTTTTTTAAAAAATGCCTGTACGATATAGGTTTCTGTTCATTTAGTTAAAAAGAAAAGGGGGAATTGTCATATGCTTTACATTGGTTTGTTCTAGCCCTCCCCCGCCAAGAGAATTGGATGAGTCCTGTTAATTTCGCGGGCCTGTTTGGCCCCGCCCCAAGGAACCCCGGGGGAGGGTTCCTGAGTTCGAGAGTGCGAGAGTTGGAGGGTTCCAGAGTTCCTGAGTTCGAGAGTTTCAGATTTACAGAGTAAGAGAGAGTTCCACAGTGGAAGAGTTTCAGAGGGTTCCCCAGTACGAGAGTTCCAGAGTTCCAGAGTTGGAGAGTTCCCGAGTTACAGAGTAAGAGAGAGTGTTTATGCCGCCACAAAGAGACAGCAGAGTTCTGTTTGGTGATTAGTTTGTCTTAGTTTATGAATCGTTGTTCCTGAATAAAGAAATACAGCTTCCCTGCCCAGCCGTTGTCTCCACGTCTCTGTTCACCACCGTGAAGCAAGCCAGCCCGGCAAGAGCCTCCGAATTTTAACAACAAACCTGTCAACATCCATGCTCAGAGGGGAAGCAATTATAGAAGCCAGACCTTCCACCTTCTGCATCCCACAATGACCTTGGGTCCATACTCCCAGTTTGAAAATAATTTATCAAAGGAAGGGATAGGATATGGAGTTCTGGTGGTGTGTGGAGTTGTACCCCTCTTATCCTATGGTTTTTCTTAGTGTTTCCTTTTTATAAACTAAAAAGAAGGAGGAGGAGAAGAAAGAAGAGGAAGGGGAAGGAGGAGGAGGAGGAGGAGGAGGAGAAAGAGGAGGAGAAGGAGAAGAAGAAGGAGGAGGAGGAGAAGGAGAAGGAGAAGGAGAAGGAGAAGGAGAAGAAGAAGGAGAAGAAGAAGAAACTCAGCAGAGAAAGAAGTTGCCCAAGGCACAAGGAGTAATTGGTGAAATTGAAATTCAAACTGAGTGAGCTACCACCTTGTCTGGTAAGTATACCCTCCCTACCCAATGACCACACTCAAGCCCACTCCAGCCCTGCTCCACAGTTTCCTCCTCAGATCTGAGATCTATTCCAGAATGGCAGAAGGAACCATGGTACCCACTCAGATTCATTCATAACTTCTCTCTGGTGCTCCCTCTCCAGTTCTGAGTCTCACTTCCTCACCCATTCGTTAGATCTCACTTTCATTTGGGGAGGAAAACAAGTGCTTTCATCATGGTACATATCTTCAGAAACGATTGTTTAGGGTCTGGACTCTGGACTTCTGACATTTCAGCAGTCTAGAATTTAAATGTGTGTGTATGGGTGTGTGTGTGTGTGTGTGTGTGTGTGTGTGTGTGTGTGTGTGTGTGTGTGTGTGTGATCTTTCAAAGTTATTGCTTCTGCCATGAGCTTCAAAAGTCTGTTTCAAAACCCAAAGCTGAACACTGGCTCATTTCTAGCTCCACATTTCAGTCCGCTCCTACGGAGATAAGCCTTAGCCTCACGGTCTAATTTTAGCTGAGGAAGGACTGTAGATTAAAATACAGCAGCCAGAATGAAGATAACGTCAATTAAAAATTCAGCATGTTCCTTTGCTACATGTTATATCTGGGAATGGGGAAATTATTAATTGCTTGTCTGAGAAATGTACAAACAAGTCACTGGGGTGTGTTGATATTGTAACATTTTGAAGATTCAGGTGTATTACAGTATATGTGCTAATCAAAGTAAAGCTGGGAGCTAGATTTATAAATCCTCTGTGTCAGAGTGGTTTCTCTTGATATCTGCTCTTCCTTTTAGAATACAACAACCCCAAATTTTAATGACTAGATAGAGACTACATTTACCAGTAATCCTCGAGCCAGGACACTACTCTTAGCTGGTCTTGTGAAGTTGTAAAGGTCATGGAGTTTTAATCACAGGCTATAAGTACCAGAAAGAAACACAGAGATAGCATCCTAAGGTAAAGGGCAGGGGAGGGCCCATTGGGCAGAGCTTCAAAATGAGGTTCCCAGGTTTCACCCAGGAGACATCCAAAGGACTGGGGCTTGAACTCAGACTCTGCTGCTATAGAAAGTTCTCTACATGACACAAAGTTTCCTTCTTTTCAGTTCCTTAAGTTTCAGCCTCTTATTCTTCACCGTCACTGTGAGAATAATAGCACATGTGTAACATAGGTACTAGATAACTGACCTCACCCAACTTCATTCGACTCCATTCCCATTAAGTAGTTGCAATGTGATTTGAAAAACTGACCTTTAGCTACCTACTTTAGAGGTAGACTCTGCTTACTTCTAATCAATCATAATTATCTCATTTCCACAGACAGTAACTGATTCATAGCCCGAGACGAAGTTAATCAGCACTTGACATTTCCTTAGGTTAAAGTTAGTGGATAAGGTGAGGGTATATGAGCTTAGTTGAATAAGTCAGAATTAAAGGGCATGTTATTCTTTGTCGGCAAGAAATAAGCCTTGATTTGTGTTCTGGAGAATGAGAGAGACAAGATCTCAGTAACTGTGGCTGCATACAGGAGCCTAGTTGCTGCCAGCAGAGCTTGGGCTAAGGTAAGCAGACTGCCCACAGATTCAAGATGTCAGATAAATACCACTGATAGCCACTGAGTTTTTTTGTATATTTATTTATTCTTCATGCAGTACAATTGTGGCAGTAGCTGATTGACATATTGTTGTTGTTACTGTTTTCAACAGATAGATGGCTGAAAAAGAGTAGTTCTGTGTGCAGTGAGTTGGAGGCAGCTCAGGTGGATGGAACTCCCTGGCCATCTTGGTCACAAAAGGGAGGGTGTCAGGATGAAGAACACATCCTGTCTTTGCAACTACGGTTTTCCTAGAGTTCAGTGGTCTTCAAATTTTTTATCTGCATATATCAGAAAAGAAAATTTGCAGAGCATGTCATCTCATGGCATATTTCCAAGTTCCCATGTAGGAGTCTGCATCATAAGCTAGGGCATTGCAGGCATTACCATTTTCTCTTGCTGAAAATATTGACATTTCAGCATGAAACTACTAGAGTCTTAAAATATTAAAGGTAATCTCAATTTCATGCTAACTACCTCTCAGTTTAAATATAGGAAAAAACTTTCCTTCGTGAGAAATTCTATTATTTTTTTCTTTTTATAATTTTCTTTTATTTTTAATTTTTAAATATGTGTTTTTCCCTTTTGTTGCCCTTGTTGTTTTTTATTTTTGTTGTAGTTATTATTGTTGTTGTTATTGATGTTGTCATTGTTAGATAGGACAGAGAGAAATGGAGAGACAAGGGGAAGATGGAGAGGGAGAAAGACAGACACCTACAGACCTGCTTCACAACCTGTGAAGCGACTCCCCTGCAGGTGGGGAGCCGGGGGCTCTAACCTGGAATCCTTATGCTGGTCCTTGTGCTTCACACCAGCTGCACTACCACCCAACTCCTTCTTCTAATTTTATTTGGGGACATTAATTAAGTTCCAGCACATTGGTCTAGACATGTGTATGGTTTCCCTGTTCCGTGGGATAGGTGTCTGCTATATACTTTTTTTTTTCTTAAGGAATAAGTCAAGTCCTTTCTTTTTTTTTTATTTCATTTTTTCAGGAGTTCAGAATTTGACAATAATGAATAAATGCACATAAGTAAATTACATATATATTTCTAGACATGTAAGTATTATTTTTCACCCTCAAAAAGCCTTTCTACAGGCAAGTTTTGCTGTTGGTTTTTAGTTTGTTTTGTTTTGTTTTTTGCATTATTTAAAGTGTACTTTTATTTATGACTTTTATGTTTCAAAAATCACTGCTAAAATACAGTTAATACTGAAGAATATTGTGGATAATATTACTATATCTCCTTTTCTCCCCACCATTCCCATCACCAGAGGTCTGTATCTCCACGCCCACCCCCCCAAAGATAACCACTCTAGTTCCCCCACAATCTTACATATAGCTTAACGTTTTTTTCATGTGTATGTCTCTGTATTCCATACATGAGTGAAAGATTACTGTAGTTGTCCTTCCCATCCTCACTTGCTTCCCTAAGCACAATACTTTCCAATTCCATCCCCTTTATCTCAAAGAAATACCATCTTTTTCATAGCTGAGTAGTACTCCATTGGGTATATGTCCCATAAGTTTTTTACCCAGTCATCTCGTGAAGGGCATTTTGGTTGTCTATGTTTTTGCTAATGTGAATAAAGCCACTATGAATATGGGGGTGCATATATCCCTTCTAGTCAGTGTTGTTATATCTTTTGGGCAAATGCCTAGGAGTGGAATTGCTGGATCATAAGGTACATCCGTTTGTATTTGTTTAAGGATTCTCCATACTGCTCTTCATAATGACTGCACCAGTTAGCACCCACACCAGTAGTGTAACAGGGTTCCTCTCTCC